>NC_136976.1:59793858-59893858 GCF_032717465.1 Coenobita brevimanus
CCCGGGTCATGGCTAATCAGTCCGAACATTAAGACAAGGGTGACCAGCCTCACAAACCTCTGAATAGTATTATGTGAGCAATAAAACTGAACAGTTCCTCGGATGTGAACAATTATAGGCCCCATCCGGCTGAAGCTCCGCAACCAAACATGCCACCATGTGTCATTTAGTTGTATAGGTACCGTACCACCCATCATAATGTTTTCATTAGTTACAACAAACTGTTGGGCATGTCACTCAATGTAGAATGACCTGAAGGTAACACTATAGTCGTCGGCCGAGAGGATGATGGGAACCCCTACCTATCATTTGGAATTATGACATAGGTCACAAATATAAGATAGGTCAAGAAAAGTATATATATATATATATATATATATATATATATATATATATATATATATATATATATATATATATATATATATATATATATATATATATATATACAGTATGTGTGTGTGTGTGTGTTGTGGTGTGGCATTATTACAGGTTGCAAATATTTAGTTCACATTGAGCATGGCATGGACTGCAAAGTATAAATTTTAACAAAATTGATATTAATTTCAGAAGTATATAGGTATCTAAAAATTATGAAAGTAGAAAAAAAAAAGTATGCCGCTCTTCGCAAAACGAATGGAATCGATCGTTTTTTTTTTTTCTTTTCTGTAACTAGTATTTTACATTTTGAAGTAATCTACTAGTTGATAATCTTGGCTGGAAAACATATAACAGATATACGCAACAGTACACGAAAATATCGTATTTTATTTTTCTGTAACTAGTATTTTACATTCTCAAGTAACCTACTAGTTGATAATCTTGGCGGGAAAACATAAAACAGATATATACAACTGTACACGAAAATTCTACTCTTAAATTTTACAAAACACAAAACTAGAACAAACAGGAAACGGGTTTTAATTTCCAAAACAAGGGGAAACTAATAGATTGGAATTGTGCGTAGCAGGAGAGGTGTGAATAGACGAGGCATCGGTGCGCCTCCAACTATTTTAATCTCACGTCGGAAGCTGCAGCCAATAGCGAGTGTGATAGCGGCAGGAATTGGAATGGTGCTTGTTGTTGTTGGTGGTGGTGGTGGTATTTTAATGGCCGTCCCTCGGGCTGGAAATCTGTTCCCAGTTAGGTCTTGAGTTGTCGTTTTTACATCAGACGTTACATTTCTTCATATTTCCTTCAGTCTGGTGACATATATTTTCTTTGTAGGTGATTATTGCTGTCACCATTCGTTTTTATTCTGCTTAGGAGAGACTCTTCCTTCCGGAGGGGATTGTAAACTCCTTCACTACCATAATATTCTTCCTTGGTTGAATGAAAGTTACGTGGTGGACTCCTTAAAATGAAGAAATAAGCCATCTGACTGAAAAAGTTAAGGAGAAGTGAACATGGCGGCGTCAAGCAATAGATGAAATGACAAGTTTTCGCACACAGTATTATGTGGGTTTGTGATGGTAGAGGAATGGACTACTGACTGAAAATTCTCACTATCTCTCCTCACATGGGAAAGGGAAATTTTTGAGGATCTGAATGCCAATGAAGCAGTCTTTACCGGACTTTGACAAATCACACCATGCTTCAGTAAGCAGTGTGGTACCGGCGTGCAAGCTGGGACGTGAAGATGTGTGCGTCATGTGTTGCACCTAGGGGGGTTACTGGGCCTCATGAAACAACCTGTCTTTTTGCGACTCTGTTCTTCCTCGTCTTATTCTCTCTCTCTCTCTCTCTCTCTCTCTCTCTCTCTCTCTCTCTCTCTCTCTCTCTCTCTCTCTCTCTCGTGGATTTTGTCCTTGTCATATACAGGGTGCCTCAAGAAAAATGTGCCATAAATCAGGTTATTCTTGGGCCAATTTCTAGTAATAAGTGCTATATCACCATGGGTCTAATTCTCAACCGTTCCGAAGCTACAATGGCCTTACCGATGAAAATGATGCGTCTCGTAACACACTTATCAGGTCATCAATAACTGTAGCTCCGTTCAGACTGAGAATTGAACCTTTGTTGATATAGCGTAACTCAAAGTCAACAAAACAAAAAATTCTTGAAAAATACAGCATATAATTGTGTGAAAATACAGCATATAATGAAAGTGTGAAAATACAGCATTTAAGGAAAGTGTTCCACTTATAGCGAAAGTGTGAATGAAAGTGTGAAAAAGCAACATACAATGAAAGTGTCAAAATACTGCATATAATCGTGTGAAAATACAGCATATAATGAAAGCTTGAAATACAGCATATAATGAAAGTCTGAAAATACAAGTCTGAAAATGCAGCATAAAATGAAAGTGTGAATATACAGCATATAATGAAAGTCTGAAATACAGCATAAAATGAAAGTGTGAAAATACAGCATATAATGAAAGTGTAAAAATACAGCATATAATGAAAGTTTGAGAATATAGCATATAATAAATATCCCACTTGTAGTGAAAGGGTGAATGATGGTGAGAAAATACAGCATACAATGAAAGTGTTAAAATACAGCATATAATGTGTCAAAATACCGCTTATAATGAAAGTGATAATAAACTTTGGCGCACTTTTCCTTTGACACGCAGTATATCTTAGGTAATATCGCATAAAATGTAGCTACTTTGATATTCCCATGTGGTTCTGTTCACCGTCATAATACATATTCTTTTTCGCTCATAAAAACAATATTATTCCCTTCCGCATTGTAAACTTTGTGGTGTTCTGTCTGTGTCATATTCTTGTTACCTTGCTGCTGTTCTCCATCTCATACATAAATTTATTTGTCATAAATTATTGTTCTGACATTTTTTTTCCATTTATTACATTTATTTTATCTTGCAAATTATTATTCTAAAAGTTTTTCTAGTTTTTCTTCTTATAGGTTTGTTGTTCTCTTCCATTTATGTTTTTTGTTTCCTTTCGATGGTCTAAACTTGCTGTCTGACAGTTCATTGTTCACATAATATCGCTCAAGTAAGAGTGACTGATCATGCTCTAAATGTGTGGGGCAAGAGTCTAGCCTCGGGTCCCTACGCTCCAGATGTACAGTTAAAAGACTAAACGATGTCTAGACGAGTGTACTTGTTTTTGCCTTGTTTTAAATGTTATGTGTTTGTTATTTTGTTACACATTATGTTAATCTGTTCTCCACGCCATTGGCCCTCGCATGAAAAGGATAACTGGTATTCTGTTACAGCCAACGTGAAACAATTTTATTCAGGTGAGAGTGAGAATACGAGGGTAAGTGTTAACACCTCAGCACTCCGTAGGATGAAGTTTTAATGCGTTTAAGCCCAAAAAGATTCGGTGGACCAGACGCGCGTACACAGGATAACAATTCAGAGAAAAAACATATTTTTATTCATATAACTAGGTATTCAAAGTGGCATCTTGATCCTCTTGATCAAATTTAAAAATTGGAATGTTTCACGGTATTACGATTCGTATTTCGGGAGCCGTGATATGATATACTTGGTCTGTGAATTCCAGATTTGCACAGGAAGTTCAGAGTTACGTTTCTAAATCACTCTCCTCTCTCTCTCTCTCTCTCTCTCTCTCTCTCTCTCTCTCTCTCTCTCTCTCTCTCTCTCTCTCTCTCTCTCTCTCTCTCTGTTTCATCACCACCACCATTATCCTTATGTTTTTAATCAGGTTCCTCCATCTCTCGTCCTCTCTTCTTCATCTCCTTTAACGTCTAGACTCCCTCGCTTCGTTCATCTGAATATCACTCCCTTTCTTCCATTTTTGTCTTGCAGAAAGGTATGGAATTATAGTGCCATCTGCAATTCTGCCATACCTCCTGCCCGTTCCTTGTATCTCTTTGATATTAAATGAGAGAGAGAGAGAGAGAGGAGCGAAACAGCATGTGTTCTTTCTTCTCGAGCATGGATTTAAAAAAAAAAAAAAAGTAACCGGATGGAAAGGTATTGACTTCCGCCCCGACGGTTTCTAATAGTTGAAGGACATAGTAGTAGTTGAAAGACATAGTAGTTGAAAGATATAGTAGTAGTAGGACATAGTAGTTGTTGAAGGACAGAGTTGTAGTTGGAAGATATAGTAGTAGCTGAAGGACATACTAGTAGTTGAAGGACATAGTGGTAGTAGTTGAAGGACATACTAGTAGTTGAAGGACACAGTAGTAGTAGTTGAAGGACATAGTGGTAGTAGTTGAAGGACATAGTGGTAGTTGAAGGACATAGTAGTAGTTCAAAGACACAGTAGTAATTGAAGGACATAGTTGTAGTTTAAACACATAGTAGTAGCTGAAAGACATAGTAGTAGTTGAAGAACACAGTAGTAGTTGGAGGACATAGCTGTAAAGAACATAGTAGCAGTTGAAGGACATGGTAGTAGTGGAAGGACATAGTAGCAGTAGTTGAAGGACATAGTAGTAGTTGAAGGAAATAGTAGAAGCTGAAGGACAAAACAATTACAAGTCTCCGAACCGGTTTAGGACATGATCGTGAGAGAGAGAGAGAGAGAGAGAGAGAGAGAGAAATTAATGCCAGTTGACGGTACGAGGGCCATTTAGGGAAACATTCATTTATCGCTAAGCCGTCCCCGAAGTGATACATCCACGTTCGCAGCTGCAGTCCTGGGAAGAGAGGGTACGAGGGGATAAAGTAACACTGACCAAGAGTAGTGATGGAAATAAGCCTCTTGGTGTGCCTAATTCATAACAAGGGAAGAGTGATTACGTGGTCTGGCACATTATTTTCACGGATTTAACCCTCTCATGGTCGGGACAACTCTAGTATTCTATCTCAGCGGACTCAACGACAATTATAATCATTAGTGAGTGGGATCTAAAAGCCTGGGAGTTGAAAGTGAGCCACAGGAATGTAAGAAATTTAATGTATCCATTAACCTTTTCATGACAGGAACAACTCTGGTTTTCTTTTCCAGCTAATGCCAGGTAGTTATATCCATTTAAGAGTGAGTTGTAAGAGCTTCTGATAGTTAACTTGTATTTAGCTTCCTTTTTCTCTTGTCTTGCTTAAACCTGTTGTTGATGGTGGTGGTGTTTGTGTGGTTGTAAGTTTTCATTGCTCTGTAAACCTGTGTTAGTGGATTCTCTCTCTCTCTCTCTCTCTCTCTCTCTCTCTCTCTCTCTTCTTCATCTCCTCGAAATTCTCGAAATTCTCTCTTTAGGCCCTTTACAGGTTTGGACAATGTGTGTGTGTGTGTGTGTGTGTGTGTGTGTGTGTGTGTGTGTGTGTGTGTGTGTGTGTGTGTGTGTTTTGAAGCCATGTTAGTCGTTGTAAGGCCACGTAAGCTGAAGGTACAAAAAAAAAAAGGAAAAAGAAAAGAAAGTTATATATCAATGGTAATGTGTCTCAGTAAAGTGGCTTTGCTTGTCTGTATACCCGTTTACTTTCGTACTTATCTGTTTGTGGTGTTGTCTTAGTATGTTTGTCTCTCTGCCTACCTTTTATTTTTAATCTTTTTTGTCTGTGTATTTCTAGATATATGTAAGGTTATCTATCTAGTTATCTTCGACAACAAGATATATAAAACAGTTATGGATACATTTCAATTGAATTTGTGGATATGTGGGTCATAGGCTAAGGAAGAGCTCATTACGTATTTGTTGAGATCTTGCTTGTCTGGTATTGGCGTTGGCCGAGGTATGCGTTCTTTGAGTGCGGTCTGCTTGTTATGACTGTCGTATCATCTTCGTCTGTATATATGTATGTATGTGTGTATCTGCTTGCAAAATTGATTTTTTCATTATCTATCTCTATCTCTCTCTGAACCAGTTATCTTTCTAATTATGTGTGTATCCTCTTTGTCGTCCTTCCGTCCAGTTGTCTGTGTCTGCCCTTTTATATTCAGTAGATACTCTGAACTGGTATCCTATCTTTCAATTTCCGTGTCTTCTCTGTCTATTGACGTGTCTGTCGATCCATCTGCATATCAGTATATCAACTTGATTATCTGTCTGTGAACCTGTCTGTCTGTGTACCTGTCTATCCATCTGTCTGCCCACGTATGTATGAATCTATGACTGTCTATTTGTGTAAGTATTTATTAGTCTGTTAGCCTAGGCTGCCTATCTGTTAGTATCTAACAGCCTATCTCTGTTTATATGTCTGTCGAGATGTATATTTGCCTAGTCCCCTCTCTCCTTTAGTATCACTTATTATCTGCCAAGGTATTTATCACTTTATTTATCTAGCTTTCTGGCTATCTATATCAGCCTCTCTGTTGTAACGTGTTATGGACTATCACTTCCTGTTCCTCTTTGCTCTTACGTGTCCATGGCAACGTTGCTATGTTACCTTCCCTTTCTTCTTCTTCTCTCTCTCTCTCTCTCTCTCTCTCTCTCTCTCTCTCTCTCTCTCTCTCTCTCTCTCTCTCCCCGCTTATTCCCTTAGACTTCACACTTCTTTCTGTATACAAATATATTTTAATCCTTTTATTCATTTATTTTATGTTTTATTCTAATCAATTTTAATCCTTTCATCTCTACTAACGTGTTCTTCTCTGTATGTTTCCCTTTTTATTTATGCCGTTTTATCTTTTATTGTATTTTTCATCTTTTTCACCACTTACTTTGATCTCTGTGTTGTAATTGCCTACGCCAGCTAAGTTGCATCGATGTTATATATTCACCAGTGTTTGTTTGTCTGTTTGTGTACAAGATAACTGAAAATGTTATCGGATTTCAATCTGGTGGACAGGTGGACAGTCTGTTAAGACCTGATAAAATTTCTGAAGTGGACCCAAAACCAGATGCCTGAATAAATAATAAATGTTATTAACGTTGACAGAGGTATACGCTCTTTACGACTGTGCAACAGGGCAGACTAAGGCCGTAGAATTGATTTACTCCGTTAGACCGTAAAAGTATTCGTCTGGTAGGGAAGAGGAATTACAACAGCAAATATTTATTTATTTATTTATTTACTGGGGGAGCTTGCAGTGGTATTTGCTGTCTGGGTGCTTTTCAGCATCTTTTGCTCTCTAATTTTTATCCTTTATTTTATTTATTCTCTCTCTCTCTCTCTCTCTCTCTCTCTCTCTGCTAACAGTTATTCCTTCTTTCCTTTGTATTCTCTAGCTTTAGTCATACCTACCTTTATTCTTTTCTTTGTTTCCATTTGTTGTTCGCTGCTTTCGTCCCGTTTTAGTAGTTCTGTTGTTTTGCTGTTTCATGTTTGTTTCATAATTATTTCCGAATATTTTCTTTTTATTCATGTTTCCCTTTTTTCTCGTTGTTTCTCTTAATATTCTGAATAGTTGTATACATCTCTTGTTTAGATACCATTTTATTACTTTCCATACTCCTTCCTCCACCTCTCTTTTGCCTCGTTGTTGTTGTTGTTGTATCTTTTATGATTCTGATTCTCCTGTTCATCCTCATTTATTTTTATTCCTTACCTCCTTGTCTGTTTTCCTACTCTTTCTTTTTATTAGGTTCTGGTTATTTCTCCCCTGTGTTATTGGTCATGTAATTACCCTGTACTACAGTACATGGAATCGTCCCATATTTTCTCTTGGTTTAACTTTTTTTTATTTTTCAGTGTCTTTCCCTTTACATATTGCTGTTCTTCTCCTTTGCTGTATATGCAGACAATTGTATTGTTCTCTTTCACTGTGTATTTCTGTTCCCTTTGGTTTTTATTTTTTTTTCCTTTTGTAATTTTCAGTTCCTCTTACTTTTTTTTTCTCCTGTGTTTCCTAAATATTCTCATTGAATGTATTGTTTTTTGCTCTATTTATTCGTTTTCTGTAGCCGAATACTCCTCTGCCCCCTATTCTTAGCTCTTCTGTTAATCCCCTTTTTCTTCTGGATATAATGCATTTTTTTTAATGCTTTCATGTGTTGTTGTTTTTTGGCTTACGTATTCCAGGTCTTAGCCTTCATTTTATGTTTTACGGTACTCTTATTCTCTGTTGATTTACTTGCTTCTTGGACTTCCCTTCGGACTGCCTTTTGTTAGTATTTTAAATGAACCTTTTTTTTTTTCTCCAGTCTCAGTGTTTACTTATATTTGTCCTCGATTTATATGTTATGTTGTATTCTTCTTTTTACATTTCTTGTTCTTTTAATTTATACAAAAGGTATGTGATTATCCTGCTTCATATTATATTTCCTTTTTTTATTACCTTGTCATATCGTATTATCTTATTTCCCCCCGCTTTATTCTGTATTATTAAATTCTCTTTTGGTTTATGTTTATTATCTCTTTTGCTTTCCATGATATCTGTTGTTTGCCTTTGCGTGTTTCTGTTGTTATCTCTCGACTTCAATGATACCGTTCATCTCGTTTCATTTATATATTTCTGTTTTTCCATTTCATGTACAGTTTTTTTTTTTTATCTGTTCTTTTCTCCTGTATGTTCTTATATTTTCTTCACGTTACTTTTCTTCACGTGACTTACCTTGATGTCTGTTGTTTTCCTTTACCTGTTTCTGTTGTTATCTTTCAGCTTCAGTGTTACCGTTCACCTTCTTTCATTTACATATTTTTGTTTTTCCACTTCATATACAGTTTTTTGTTTATCTGTTCTTTTCTCCTTTATGTCCTTATATTTCCTTCACGTTAACCCCTTTACTACGACGCCTTGCTTTTGGTTTATGCTTGTTACTGTTGGACTGTTTTTTGACTCGGGGGAAACTTTCAAACTGGAGGGGTTAGCTATAGCCCTTATTAACCTCTTAACACCTGGAGGTCTTCATAATAATAATAATAATAATAATTATTATTATTATTATTATTATTATTATTATTATTATATCGTCTGGGTGTGGTTTGATCAAAATAAAAAATACTCAGTTATTCTGAAGGGGTTATCTTTCGTCCTTTTTTTTCTTTAGTTTTATGTTCACTTATGCATTTTGTAAACCTCTTTTGCTTTATGTAATCATTCTCTTCTGCTTGAGTTCTCGCTCATACCCCAGTGTTATTAGTTCAGATACTGTCCTCAACTTCCCTCTGTTTTGGTGTGTTTTTGGATGCTTTTCTTTGTGTTTGTTGTTTTCTTGTGTATGCGAGTCATTTTGTGTCCTGTGTTTTATATTTTTGCTTCATTTAGTTCTGCTAATTCATATATATATATATTTTTTTTTTGCTTGTACATTATTACATTCTTTTCTTCCCGTCTTGCTCAGGCTTCTGTGACTCAGTCGACTGAATAAAATAATCTGACCTTAGCTGGAATAAAATGCGAGAGAGTTAGGTGACCATCAGACGGTACACGAGTTAGCCCTTGATGTTATGTATTCACTTTGTTCCTCTCTGTCTTCCCGTTTTATTGCCTCTTGTTTCATTTTCCTTGCACTTATGTATAGTGGAATTATATTTCGCGTATGTTTTTGGACTTCCTTCGTTTATTATTTGTGGTGATGTTTTCTTTACAAATTTCTCTTCTTGTTGCCCCCTTTACGCGTCAGGTATTCACCTTACATTTTTTTTTTTTTTTTTTTTTTTGTCTACACACTTATGGTATTATTTTCTTTTTAATGTTGTGTTTTCTTATTCTCTTTGCTTATTTTCTTGTTTTCCCCTGCCTGTTAGGCGTAGTGTTATACCAGCGTTCCGAAGCGAAAGCTGGTGTTCTGTATTGGTCGTCGTGTGTGTGTGTGTGTGTGTGTGTGTGTGTGTGTGTGTGTGTGTGTGTGTGTGTGTGTGTGTGCCCAGTTGTTGTGTGAACAAAATAACTCGAAGTACTTTTTAACCGCGTACCTAACTTGTTCGAAGGAATGAGGGTCGTTATCAAAGGTCACGTTCACAGGGCTTGGTTAAGCTTTGACCTAACATGGTCAGTACACAAATTTTTAACTCAGTATACACCAAACATCTTTGACGGGTTGTGGGTTAGGCAAGAATGAAGGGTTGTGGTTCTGAGGACAATCAGTCTAAGGCCGAGGTCACAGGAAAGTCAGAGTTTGCCCAGTGCGTCGGTGTGTGAATATAATAACTAAAACGCTTTGATCTGATACAGAACAGACTTGGTGGAAAAGGTGAGAATCGGCCAACGGCTTAGCTCATTCTTTATTAGGATAGTAGGTGACAGGTAAACGGCGTATTGCACTGTCAAATTAAATCGTTTTTATCCGATGTAGAGCAAACTTTGAAGATGGGTTCATAATAACGCAAGGATAAAAGAATTCGTTTTTTAGAATAATCAGTCGGAAGTTCAGGTCACAAGAAAAGGTAAGGTGTCAAGGCTGCAGTCATATGATTTGGACCAGATGTATTAAGGGCTAGGCAGGAATGAAATATTTTGATTTTGAGAGCAATCAGTCAAAGGTAAAGGTCACAGGGCAAAGTCTAATGTTTGGGCCTTACACCAAGTGTTGGCTGCGGGTACAGCACTGTCTGAGAGCTCCTTTTATTTCTTTGTTAATTTCTTTTCTTCCAATCGGTGTCGTTTATTCCATTCTCCATCTTGCGTTTTCCTTTCTTCTTTTAGCATTTGTTCTCTTTGTTGTGTATACTGCTGTTCCCTTTTTGCTTGTAAGCTCTTCGTCTCTTTTACCAGCAGTATTATTCTCTTCGTAACCCACTTTTTTTTTGGGGGGGGGAGGGACTGATCAATTTTGCTTCTTTCTTTTGTTATTCTGTTTTTTCTCGTTATTTCCTTTTTAAATGTGTTAAATGTTCATTCTGTATTTACATCATGGCCTGGGCTGTATTCTTCTCAGTTTAATACCTTCAGTCCGATCATATTTTTTCACCTTAGTGTAGCTACACCTTTCGACTGCTTTATTCAGATTTTCAGAAGCTTTTCGAACTGGAGAGGCTAAACTAAAGTCTCTATAATTCCTTCAGTATTTGACGCCTCCCTTAAAATTAAATGAAATTGTCTACCAGCATCAAGAACAAAAATAAAACTCCGTCATCGATTTCCTTCTTAACTCCGGTATTTGTACTACATTCTTACACCCATCTACTTTTTCTCTAATCCTCCAATGATTAGGGTAACTCTAGTAGTATATTCCACCTCCAGACGATTTTATTCAGCTGAGAAAGTCATAGGAGTCTGAGAGTGCTAACGTCAGCGGAGTTTACAGAAATAGCGTACATGGGAAGACTGACGTGCCACAAACAGAAATATGCTGGCAAGATAGAGGGTGCCAGAAAGTCGCCAAAAAACGCGAAATTGCCAGCCTGTCTTATATTTATCGATCAATTTGTCTGTGTGGGTGGCATCCATCTGTGTATCTGTCGATCTGTGTTTGTCTCCGTGTCTGTATATGTCTGTCTGCCTTCGTATTTATCTTTTTGTCTGTCTGTCCAACTGTATATCTGCAGTATCATCACCACCACCACCATCATCATCGTCATCTATGCATAAGAGGTTAAAACATTGACATCATATGGTAATCCACCGTAGTAGGGCCACACTAGGCATGTAGATGATGAAAACATTCCGATGTCAGGAGTGGGATTCGAACCCAGGCCCGGAAGACCGGACTGCGACCTGAACGCAGCGCCTTGGACCGCTCGGCCATCCTGACTTCGTATTTTCGGAGCCGGGCATATTAAGTCATAGTGAGAGAAACGTGTTGCGGTGATGATGGCTAGACATTTTTCCACCAATTAAAGCCACTTATGTCTTTTTAAAGCTTATTCTTGCCGTCCCCAGGCTTTTTTTTTTTTTTTTTTTTTTCCCTGACCAGGAGAGACTATTTTGATGGGGAGAGGATAAATAGGGCGAACTTACCTAAAGCCTCTCGACATGACACTATGCATGCCCGCTAACTTGAGGGAGTAAAAACGTAACTGATGGCTTCTACCCCCTCATCTCCCCACTGTTTATAATTTACTTCACAGCGTGCATTCTTGGTCATGCCTGGTGAAAACTGAGTTTGAAATTCCAAATTTTTTCAAGAATATTTTATTGATCACGCATGGGTATTCCAGGGTCGGACGGCTGTGGCTATAGGCTTTCGATAGATATTGCATACTTATTCCAGATAATTGATTACTAAGTAGAACTAGACAGCACTCAGTGTGCGTATACCTCCGTCAATGCCATTGCCATTAAAAAAGATCCGTATCCGGATCCGGGGAGATATTGTGTGGAATACATAGGATCCGGATCCGCTCCAAAATTTAATCAATTCTTCCTTGAACCATGGCACACTCTTCCACAAAATTTTATTGAAATTCATTGAGAACTTTTGGAGACATTGTGCGGGATACTCAGGATCCGTATCCGCCCCAATATTGATCAGTTCTTTCTTTGCCCATGGCCCACTCTTTCACAAAATTCCATTATGATTCATTGAGAACTTTTGGAGATGTGTGGAGAAACAGACAGACAACTATAGGTGAATACATAACCTCCGCCAACTCGGAGGTAATAACAACGGCGTAGAGAGCAAGAGGAAAATAGAAAATACGTCGACGGAGCGAAGGGGCTAAAGTGAATTTATCTGGGGGTTGCAAGAATCACTCGAGTGTCGGTAGACACTCTGTGTAGGGAAGGAGCCGACGCTCCCATAAGCATAATCGTGTCACCCAAAATCGGAGGTATGAAATATTTTCAGGCATCTAGCTTTACTTAATCCTAATCCTTGTTTATACCTAAAACATCTAAAGTAACTGAAACAACTCTAACACGCTAATAACACAATTGACAACAATCCCGATTTCTCCATGTTCATCTTTCATTTTCTTTCTTTTTTAAAAAACCTCTCTAGCTCTAAAGTGGCAAATCCAATCACTTGACTATTTCCAGGGGGTTTATTCTCCACTGGGTCAGAACCTTGGTAAATGTTGCCCGAAAAAGATCATAGGTAATAGGGGTCAGGAATAGGTCCGTTTACAGCTTTGATCCGATTTAGATATAACTTGGTAGAAGTGCAGAGGGTAAGCAAAGGGAGGTGTTTTGCTTTTTAGAACAGTTGGTCAGAACTTATGGACACAGGACAGTGTCAAATTTTTGGCCCTTAAACTTAAAAATTTTTTGTTTAACTTGGATTAAACTAGAGGAAAAATTTAGGGTTGACCGTAGATGAAATTACTCTATTTTGAGAACGGTTGGGCAAAGATTAAGGTCACGGGGTAAAGTCACCTTAAGCACAGTTGATCAGTGTTAACCAAATATAGTGGAAGGATCTGTGGTCACGCTAGGGTGAAGTATTTCAAATTCGAGAACAATGGGTCAAAATTCAAGGTCACAGAGCTAGATCAGAAATTCGATCACAGACCGATCACGAGTCGTGGGTTTTACACTCTCTATGCTCCTTCTCGTTATTTTCTCAAAAAAAAAAAAAAAAAAAAAAATCTTCGGCTCGAGACATTTCCGAATGGGGCGGGTTAGTCAAAGCCTTTAGTAATCCCTTCACTGCTACGACGCTGTTAAAGTGGAAAAAAAAAAAAAAACTTTTTGCTGTATGCATTATATTATCTTACGAATTTTTTGGCTTCAGCTTTACATTTTATAGGAGTTTAATAGACTGTTCTTAACGGCGTCTATGCGGCAAGTTTCCTCAGTTAAATAGAACCGTCTGGAGATATGCACTAGTACCCTGGCAAGACAGAAATATGACATAGTCGTTGTGACGGGACTATTTAAGAGTGTAAATGGCCCCTTCGCTATGAAAAATCCCTCTTCAGATAAATATTTGATGAACTATATATTGCACCTTAATACCCTGTGTTGCAATGACAGCTCTATCTGCTGTTATGAAGAGCGCAGATATTTAGGCTGCGTCTTGAAATTATTATTCGGTCATTTAAATAAGGGTAAGATAAAAAAAAAAAAAAGAAATGCATAGTGGAGGAAGTTGCATTACATTGCCTCTGGGTGCTGTATGTGAAAAATATAATGAAATTAATTTTTCTGTGCTAATCACTAATCCTCAGCCCGGTTGGAATCTCTCTTCATCAACAGAAAATCTCAGACATGTAAAAGAACTTCGGGCCTAGACTATACCAATTCAAGTCCCCTCCCCACACACACACACACACGTGTGTGTGTGTGTGTGTGTGTGTGTGTGTGTGTGTGTGTGTGTGTGTGTGTGTGTGTTTATATCTACTTGTTGGATATTGCTTCTTTATATACACAATTTGTCAGTTTATCCTCTCTCTCTCTCTCTCTCTCCATGTCTGTATATATGAGTTTCATCACATTTTCGCTTCATGTGTATGTTATTCTCTGGGGTCGCGGAGAGAGGAGGAATTGTTTAGCTGTTTGCTGTAATATCCATTACCTTTGAGAGAGAGAGAGAGAGAGAGAGAGAGAGAGAGAGAGAGAGAGACAGACAGAGACAGAGACAGAGAGAGAGATTTGTGTTCTGTATGACAGATAAATATTTAGATTGATGATGCATAAGTTTATACACCATGTTTATTACTCAGTGCAGTGTGCTGGCTGTGGTATTCGCCCTCTGGAACAGTTATAATCGCCTGCAATAATTTCAGACGTAGTAGACGTGACAGACAAATAGTAAGAATATCGTGGACAAACGTCGGAAGCTGAGGTAGTATGAGACATATGTTCATGCGAAGTGTGTGAGTTGTGGCCTCGTAATGAAGGATTTAGAAAAGTTTGTGTGTAGTAAATTACACTATTGTTGTCATTTATATACTTATCTCGGAATATCACGCCTTGCCACTGATGTACGGTATGCATTTCTCATATTACCATACACAAGCACACCTCTCTGCCATTCAGTCCAGTGCAACACCTCATTTCACACCTAACTGCCAAATCATACACTGCTACATACACCTCACTCGTGTCATGCACCACACAGCCACATCCTACAGTACCTTACCTTTCATCACTACACGTTGTTGGTGGTAGTGGCAACCATCATCCACTCACTTAGTGCAGTGCTACCTACTTCCCCTTTCTCATTCTCTCTGTCTGCCCTCGTCTCTTCCTACTTCTCTCTTTCCTTTCTGTCACTTTCATTATTCTTCTCCACATCAGGTGGCCCTACACCATTGATAAGCCTAATGGTTTCGTATAACCCAGGAAACCATTTACAGATCTGGGTAGTAACCATATAACCAAATAGAGGGATGAAGTGGAGCCTACTATGGTGACCCTGTTAACTGGGTGGAGAGACAAATGTGTCATCCATCCGGGAACCAAATTTCCACGATCCCCGCACCTCGCTATGGTGCGACGCTGTCAGCCGTAAGGGAGCGTCGGTCCACTCCATGGAGTGGCCGTTTAGGGTCGGTTTATTGCCTTCGGTTGATGGATCTGCTCAGCCTGACAGACTGGGGTTGGTCGATATCAACAACAACAACTACACGTTACACACACTTCACAGTGCCACACATCATACTGCCATTATTTACACTTTAAACTACAGTATCTACGCATTGCCTGATAACAATTTCATAACTAACACTAGCATACTGCACACTACTACGACTTGCTAGTCATCCCATTGCCACACCTGACTGTTACCGCGGTGAAATTTTCCAGCACTAGCTTAATGAATATTTCCTTTTTTCTCACAGTTCCTTACTTTTTTTTTCTTATCCCAATGTTGATTGTGGCTGTTCTTGTTGTTGAAAATATGTAAAAAACGGCTAAGTTCATCAAAGGGTCTCGTTTTTCTTCGTAGAATTGTAATAATTTAATAGAGGTGTGACCCATTTACGCAGGTTGCCTAGTAGTTTTTGAACGTATGTAAGTGTCCTTTTTTCTAGTTTCTGTATCTTTCTTACCTTATGTATAATAGAGAAATTATGATAAGGATGATGATAATGATGTTAATGATGAATATGCGGCACTTCATTACGTAGATATTTATTATTTATTTATTATTTGCTTGTTTTTTCATATATGTGATTCGTCAGAGCCACATCGAGTGTCAGTCAAAACTGCAACACATACACCACCTTAATTCCTCATACAACAATAGAGTGCCTCTTTGATCATCAGCTTCAAGGCCCCCCCCCCCCACACACACATGCACATCATCACTTTCCGTTGAGTTCTTTCACAATAAAAGAGTTGCTCTTCGAACGACCAATTCCTCCAGTCTCATAAACTCAAGTTTTACAGACCAACTACTCTCCAGTCTTCCAATGTCCACCCCTCACAAGCTTGCTAAAACAGTGCATACATACATAGAGAGAGAGAGAGAGAGAGAGAGAGAGAATTACATAGTTATACATGTACACAGATCACACAGACGAATTGACCGGTGGTAGGTAATTTCGTCTTTAAAGTTAGAGAAATCCTTACTTCCATACTCACGTAGTCAGAAAAAGGATTGAGGAAATAAAACTTCCTCCACCCACCTCTCATCAGGTTAAAAAAAAAAAAAAAAAAAAAAAAAAAACGGTAGAAGACAGAATTATCAACAAAAATGACAAGGGGAAATACTTCGAGGGACATTTTATGGGAAAGTCTAAAACTGGATTGAAGTATGCAGTTATTGAAACGTCAGAATAACTGGAATCACTCAAGCATTATTATGGGACAGACAGATATTAACAGACAGAAATATAAATATAGCTGACTATAGATAGATATAAATATAGACAGACAGATAGAGACAGAAAGAGGGGGTGGAAGGAGAGAGGAAGTAGACGGCGTCGCATGAAGGAAAAACGAGATACGTATTGGTAATTGGATAACGGTACAAGAGAGAGAGAGAGAGAGAGAGAGAGAGAGAGAGAGAAAGAGAGAGAGAGAGAGAGAGAGAGAGAGAGAGAATTTTCTTTTAATGGAATCTGAACTAATTGGCCAGCTTAGAAAAATGGTTTGTAAATAATGAACGGAAGAGATGAGCCTGTCATGTGAAGGCACATCCTCGTATGTTCACACATACGCACACACAAATATGTAATTTTCCTTGGGTGCATATCTGTGTCTTTAATAATAATAATAAAAGTAATAGTTACCTACCTTCACTGTGTAGCCACAATAAGGAAACTTCGGCATGGGGTACAGAAGGTATTTTTAATATGAACAAAATCTGGTGACCCAAGGGTAACTTGTGTACCTGAAGAGAAAGGTGTCGAAGAACGCATGTGTAAATTGTACGTTTGTCTCAATAACTGCCTAACAGTATGCTTAACTCTGACCAAACTCCTTTCAGATCATAAGGGGGACCACAACTATTTATCTGGAAAGTTACAGCTTCAAAGCTTTTACGGTTTTCTCTAAAATGTGTTGCAAAGAAAAAACTGAACAGATTTAAATTCGGTACTTTCCACTAGGCTAAATGGCAAAATATTCAGCCAAAATTATTCAGCAAACATTTTTATCATAGGATTTTCAACAAAATGGCTGTATCTCAATTAGCTTCTGAGATATTTCACTTACAGATGTGCAATTTTTAGAATAAATATGAGTATCACTTTCAAAAATAGGTTAAGATCATATACATTTGGCACATGGACTTGGGTTACCCTAGGGTACCTTGAGGTGTAATATCATCCAAATCGAAGAAAATGCAATAATAATAATAATAATTATGACGAAAACAAGAATTCTCGCCATATATGACTAGAACTCTGTAACTATCCTGCGGACAGTCACTAGTCTCCACCTAGTGTTTCTTAGAATGACCTTGACCCCAATTGGGAGATTTGGATTATTTCTATCAGCTATGGCCCATACCAGGACACATAACGTGGGCCATTCAGATTCCATGCACAGGTGGTATTGAAATCTTCAGTAGACACAACCAGCTTATCTCGTTCACAACATAATACGGATATGACTCTGAAATGTCCTTCCAATGCGCGTAAATGATTTGAATTTTTTTTCTATTCTCAATGTCCCATGCCAGGACACATAACCTGGGCCATTCAGATTCCTTGCGCAGTCTTCTGTTCTCCTGGAATCGTTGCGAGACTCTGAGGCGGGAATAGTAATAATACCAGCGAAAACAAGTCACCACGTATGTAACAGGTGGAGACTAATAATAACCGCTTTAGTAGCAATCAGGCAGCCATTTGGCTGAAAATGTACAATGTGTGTGTGTGTGTAATTCACCGGGTCGGTCAGGATCACTTGATGGTCGTTATCGTCAGCATTTTACCCTCCCGGAAGGGAGCTGAGAGCTTATATAGTCCGATCTAAGGGCAAGGCTGTGACCTTCACACACACACACCCGTCCTCTTGCTCAAGGGGGACAGTAACCACCCACTTCATCAGTGAAACTTCTCGCAACCTGAGCGAGGCGCGAACTCCAGTCTACCAGTTGGCAAGCGAGAACGTTACCACTGCACCAGCGAGCGGTGTGTGTGTGTGTGTGTGTGTGTGTGTGTGTGTGTGTGTTACGACTATTGTTCTATCATGTGTAGAGACAGTGAAGATGAAATTCAGTATGGTGGCATTTCAAGTAGCCAGCACCTCCCTCTCATGGTTGCATCAGAGTCGTATAGCTTCCACGAACCACGGGCCTCTGGGATACAAATAGATAAATAAAAGTTTTCGTCCAACATCACACTGTTTATTTACTTGGTGCTATACTCCAGTATCTCTGTCTTTCCCAGCCTAGTATGGTTGCACCTGACTCGTAGGCCTATAGCTTCACAGGTCACCACGACGACAAGCCACTGAATTGAAGGTTCTGGCCATACTTATCGTAAATTTAAGTTGAATAGGAGTGATCTGATTTAACAGTAGCAACAATGTATGGGAAGGACTAACAATGAACATGAATAAAAATGATCAGCCTTAGTACAGTAAGCAGTTAGTCGTCGTCGTTGTCACTGATGCTTTTCAAATATCACAACTTTTTTCCCATACAACTGATACTGTAATTTCCAAGGTACTGGCAAATATGCTCTCTCTCTCTCTCTCTCTCTCTCTGCTAACTCATCGCCATATCTCTGCACCCTCTCTGCCCTCACCTTACCCATCAACTCTCTCATTCCATCATTCTTTTCACCTTCTGCACTTCTACCTTCCTTCCCCTAACCACGATGTCTTCACGATTCCCCCATTTATGCATACATCTCTGACGGGCTTCCACCATCTGCCCGTGTCCACTCTCCTTAGTAAGATGGACGAATTTACACTCTCTCTCTCTCTCTCTCTCTCTCTCTCTCTCTCTCTCTCTCTCTTATAATCAATGAGTACTCGTGGCAAAACTAAACATCGAAAAAGGCGATATATGATGAGGCATTACTGTAGTTAAAAATACATCAGAAACTGTCGTACTGCACAAATAAGACTGAATTATTTCCTATCAATGTAAGGATATGCGTTTCTTTTCACTGGCTAAAATGAATGTATCTTTTCTAAGCTCGTTTTTTTTTTCAGGGCAGACTGTACCGAAATTCGTTGTAAAAAATACACTTCACTCCGATATAAACCCTGAGAAAAAGAGGTTCAAGGTATACTAAATATTTCTAGAGACGGTTTCTCTTTCACGACGATGGTAATTTTATTTTTATTTGTACCAACCCCTGGCAGTAGATAGATGGATAGATAGACCAACCCCAGGTGACTTTACTTGACTCTGGAAAGACTTCTTGTACTAAATGGGATAATGAATGACTCCAGTTCGAAATCTCTCTCCCAACCTGACTATAAGCGACTGTAGATACCAGGTGGGAGACTAAGTTCGTCTGGAGATAATCAGAATTAATAAAAACGATGTCCTTGAGCTGGTGGGGAAAAATCATTTGCATGTGCTCTAGAAAAGTGCGAGAGACTTAGAAAATGAGTGAATAGATATAGACACCATTATCTCCTTGACTAATCTACGAGAAGCCCTTCCTGAGTTGAATAATGCTGTCTGGTAGCAGGAATAACATCTTAAAGGTGTCATCATACTGAATAGCTTTTTTTCTAGAGAAGTTACTTAAGTCTTGCATGATAGTATCAACTCTAGTGTTCTATTCCAGCTACCACCAGATAAATGTTTTTTCATCCAAGAAATAGTAATAAGAACCTCATTTAACTTCATACCATACTTTATACTGGGGAAAGAAATTATACAAGCATCCTTCACTCTGTCTAGGGTGTCACAAAATATCAGCCTTTTCATACAGTTGTTAATGCATATTGGGGTAATTAGCAAATCGGCTTTATACGTAAGACACAGTGTCCGTGTGTGAATGAATTTCCTTTATACAAGAAAACCTGGTAGCCAGAAGGGAATTCTAGGGATATGATACATTTAAGAAAATTCTAAGAAAAATAGTAGAAATTTCAAGGGAAATGAGTAGGAGGGTGGAGCGGTTACTTTACGTGATTTCGTATTCAAATAGTATGTAAAAAAATACAGATGATGAACGTTGCCAGAGATCTGTCATTAGTCTGCACAGCAGTGAACAAAAGTTCACAGACACTTTTATGCCGGCTATAGCAGTGGAGGGTCTACATGAACTGTTTTTATGTGACAGCAGTATTAAGGAAGGGAAGAGGTTGTGTAGATCAGATATTCATTCTTAGATCTTTAGTGGAAAAGTTTCTAGAGAAGGGAAAGAAGTTGTATGCGGCTTTCATGGATTTAGAGAAAGCATATGACAGGGTGGATAGACAAGGATTGTGGAAAGTGTTAAGAATATATGGAGTAGATGGGAAGTTGTTGAATGCTGTGAAGAGTATGTACGATGGTGCGAAGGCTGCAGTGCGTGTGGATGGTGAACTAAGTGAATTTTTCTCTGTGAAAGTTGGTTTGAAACAGGGATGTGTCATGTCTCCATGGTTGTTCAATCTGTACATGGATGGGGTAATAAAAGAGGTACAAGGTAGGGTAGTGGATGTTGGAGTGGCCCTGGTGAGAGAGGATAGTGTTTGGAAACTCCCTGTACTGTTGTTTGCAGATGATACTGTGTTGTTGAGTGAAGACGAAGGGGAGCTGCAAGGCTTGGTGGATGAGTTTGAGAGAGTGTGTAAGAAACGGAACCTAAAGGTGAATGTAGGGAAGAGTAAAATGATGGTCTTTGAGAGAGGTGAAGTCAGTGAATGTACAGCGAGGTTGGATGGTGAGGAATTGGAAAATGTGAGTACGTTTAAGTATTTGGGTAGTGTGATGAGTAAGGATGGAGGTTTGGAGGGTGAAGTGCTTGAAAGGGTACAGCAGGGAAGAAAGGTTGCTGGTTCCTTAAAAGCAGTGATAAGAAACAGGGAAGTGAGCATGGAAGTAAAAAAGTTACTACATGACAGTATTGTGATACCAACTCTAACGTACGGAAGTGAAGCTTGGACATTGTTGGAAGGACACAAGTCAAGAGTGAGAGCAGTGGAAATGAGTTATTTAAGAGGAGCCTGTGGAGTCACGTGGAGAGACAGGCTGACGAATGAGGATATAAAGGAGCGTTGTGGTGTGGATGTGGATGTGATAGGAAGCGTTGTGAGGAACACACTGAGGTGGTTTGGCCATGTGGAGAGGATGGAGGGTGAAAGATTGACGAAGAGAGTGTATGTGAGTGAGGTGGAGGGTGGAAGAGGGAGGGGGAGACCGAGGATGAGATGGAGGGATGGGGTGGAGAGGTATATGAGAGAGGGGGGTGTGAGTTGGGAGCAGGGCAGTGAAATGGCGGGGGACAGGGCGACTTGGAGGCGATTTGTTTGTGGCCACCCCAAACGGGATTGAGGCGTCTGGCAATAGATAGATAGATAGATAGTATTAAGCACACAACAAAAGTGATTGAGAAAGAAGGATATTTACTGTCTTTAATGAAGAAATGAGAAATATAAAAGGAGGAATACGATGCTGACAGAGGAACTTTTTCCACGTAGAGAGGACATTCCTCACTGGCACAGCACCAGTCTTGCCTGTGGAGCTCTACTTGTAGCTGCTGACAAGGTTGCCAGTGCCTTCTCAGCAGCCCCTTTAGATGCAAGAGTACGCGAATTTCTACAAGCGGTCCGATCATTCAGTCACTCCCCAAGGTGCTTTGCTAAAGCTAAGCCCCATATGATATTTCATTTAAACGAACTCCTCTTCTGGTGTGACCCGGTCAGTGAGTTCCTAAGGGTTTTCGAACGCAAGGTGTTTCACTCTAGCAAAGTCCCATATTGAATCGAATCGGTCTATTACTCCTCTACATGTTTGATTTTTGTGCCTTCAGACTTTACTTTTTTTTTCTTTGTGCAGTCCAAGGGAGTACCATAAACCATTTGCTGTGTAGTTTATTTCCATACACTGTGACACCAAAATATTAATTTGTCAAATAGCACCGCAGGCCTCCAATGTAACATTCGGCCTGAAATACGGAGTGTCAAAACCTAGAGCATTCTAATACTGTTTGTTCTCTAGACATTTAGGCCTGCATGATGTGCCTAGGTATGAGTTTAACATACAGTAGAACTGCTTCATGTTTTTACTGCAGTTGCTGTCCGCTTTGTGCTTATGTTCTTCTGCTAGTAACTGTCTTTCCCTAACCAAACTTAAAATTTGTTGGATGGTTGGATCTCAGATTGCCTAACGAAGACAAAGATGTAGTGTTCCTCCTCCAGTTCTTGAGGATGGTTCTCAGTGCGTCATGAAGTTTCACATCGTAAGTTTTTTTGTTTTTTGTTTTTTAATCCTTCACCACAATATTTTACACAGACCTACGTTTCAGTTAATTTCAGGATTAGGACTATATCTGCTACAATATCAGTAAATCAGTTTTAAGAACAGTAGCTCAGAATACAGTATAGTACTATAATTGTTCATCTTTATGGTGGTATAATATTCTTCTTTTTTTTTTTACATTTTTCGTCTGATATCTTCTTGCAGCAAGATACTGGTCGGTAGTTTAGTAAAGTAGGTTACTTTTGGCTGCATTAAGATATCTGTTAGCACATTGTACATAGTGTCAAATTACTCATGCATACCGGTATACCAAGAGCTAGTGACATCGGAATTTATTGAGCAACTTACATCACTTTTTTTTACCGGTATGTACCTAGGCCATCATCTCCTGTGTCTTCCATTCACAACCGTAGTTAATTTTATTGCAATCAAAATCGCAAGAATAGAAAGCTGTTTATACAGTAGTGATCAAAGGAACAGTGCACTGTGAAAGTTTAAGGTAAATGGGCCTCAACTTTTTGTCACTGTTCACCTCGGATTCTATAACTGGTCTGGCATACATGTCATCTGTTTTACAATTTTAAACACTACGAGCACCTCTGAATCTTTACGCAGGCCAATGCAGTTTAATTCTCTAAAGCCTGATTGCCAAAGGAATGCTTGTGTCAGAGTAACTCATTATATTATTCTATAATAGTCTTGCACTTTTATGCAAGGAAAACAGTAATAATTCATTTTAAAAAACTATTACTAAAAATTCTACTTCATTAAACTTTACACTTAAGAGTTTTGCATAATGTACCTCTGATTTACTTAAAAGATACTTGTTACACGTACGAGAAAATACAATTTTCGTGTATGTCTAATGACGCCCAGTAAGTACACAAAAATTTTGATAATTTTTTTTTTTTTTTTTTTTTTGCTGACAATTATTGGAAGTAAAATTTATTTAAGAGTACTGAGAAGTTGTTAAAAAAAAAGAAAAAAAAAGGACGCGTATTTGCATGAAAATGAAGATACGTAAGTGCAGTAGAAATGGTAGTGAAGAAACCCTGGTGTGTGATGGACTAGTGTGGATTTCGTCCCCGTTGCGCTTAATCCCCTGAGTTTAAACTCAGATCACGATTTCTGCTAAAAAAAAAAAGTGAGTGATCAATGTTGGGCGAAGTGAGAGGAATTGGGAATGGGGAAACTGGTGGATGAATTGAGTGATGAATTCTTAATAACGATAGGGTAATTGCTAAGAAATACTATAGGTCTCAGTGATGGAAAATAACTAGAACAAAGTATGACAGTTGTTTGACAATAACTGGTAAAGTAAGAAAATAAACTTATAAGATAACTGGAAAAGAACAAGGTAACTCGCAGAACATCAGATAACAGGTAGAACACAAATTTATGTTATTTCTGTGAAGTGTATGGACCTGATTCTAGTCTACTTTGTCCTCCTTTGCTAATCTGGGGCTCCGTAGAAAGGCAATTGCCCACACTGAATCCTCCTTTGCTGATCTGGGGCTCCGTAGCAAAGGCAATTTCCCACACTTAATCCTGCTTTGCTAATCTGGGGCTCCGTAACCAAGGCGATTTCTCACACCGCATTGACTTCGATCATTGATTCACGGAACAGTTACACCTGACCAATGGCCGGCACAAAAAAAAAAGTAAATAAATAATATGGGACCAGTGACCAATGGGTCTGTTCTTACATACACTGTTTGTACTTACCTCTAAGTTTAAGTAATCTGGCTTGGCTTCCCATCGCCTCCTATTCCTTCCAATATGATCATGCCTACCGTGTTTTTTTTTTTATTAGTATTGCTGCCTTCCGACTATTTTATTTGGCTGGTGAAAGTCCTTTCTTACCGAAGAGGTCAGGACAATCTCCGTGGCTTTCTTACTACCTCAAAGCAATTCCGATCAGCTGAGGACAGAACTGTTACAGTTAACCATTTCAACACGATGACATCTTTTGTTTAATTCCCTTCAGAGGATTTCTATAAAGCTCAGGAGAGATATTTCGAGCTGAAGGGATTATAATCCTTTATTAAATTCTCCACAATTATAGGTACTTTTAGCAGCAAGAATATAGTGAATTTGACGTCATCAGGCTGAAAGGTTTTATTGCTGCGGAGGCTTATTTTGGCTACCTGAATTTATTTTACACTAGTCACTTATTTGGCTTTACTTTGTATAAAATGGCCTTCTTTCTATAATGAATACTGAGCTGAATCAGGCAATTAATGTCAGAATATGGTGCTACCGTGCCAGTCACCAAGAAGTGCCATGGAAATAATCCATTTCCGTATTTTCATCGTAGACTGCTCTTGAGCTATGGAAGATAAGCTGCAAAAAAGACGAAAAATTCGCCAAGTTAAGATGAACGAAGTATACAGAGAGCCACACACCCAATACAGGAACAGAAGGAAGCAGTGGGAAATAAGAATCAATAAAACAGGGGTGGGGGAGGGAGGAGGAAGGGGAGAGAATTGGGCAGGGTGTGGAGAAACAAGTCAAGGAAGGGGGAGAGGGACGTGGAAGGGGTAATAGGGAGAGGTGAAAGTGGGAATGGAAAGGGAAGAATAAAAGTGAAGAGAGAAAGAAGAAGGAAAGGGGAAAAGGAACAGGGAAGGAAAACGAAGAGAGAAGAGAGGGAAAAGTGATCGTGGGAGGTAGGAAGAGAAATAAGGTAGGATGAGGGGAGAGAGAGAAATAAAGAGGGAAGGAGGTTCCAGCGGGGTTGAGAATATTAATAAAAAAAGACAGAAGAGAGAGATGAGTGAGCAGTGGGTGAGGTTAAGAAATATGGCATGGAACCTTTACTAAGTGTTGTCTCATGAATATGTGGTCACTGATATTCAACCTAAGACCGATTCTCTCTCTCTCTCTCTCTCATCATTACAGTTGTTATGAGGGAAACAAAGAATCAGCTGAAATGAGATAACCCATTGCAAGACAAAGTGAGAAGCGGTTGGAACAAGTGTATCGTTGTTAGCAATTTTGGAGTGTTAGTTCTACCCACGTTGAGATTGAGAGAGAGAGAGACAGACAAACAGACAGACAGAGACTGAATGCTATTGCCAACATACCTCCTGCGTAAAAAAATATTGAAAGAACGCACAGTCTGGCAACTGAAAATTGATTGTGTCTGCTGTTTCAAGTCATCCTCAGCAAATTACTCCTGAGTATTACGAACACACGGCATCTGAAAGAGTCGAGGTGTGAGAAGACGATATTTTATTGTCCATTTTGAAAAGTTTAATTAACGCTAAAGAAATCGAACCTGTGATCAGATTGTCACTCCTACTGGATCATCCTAATATCTAGATCACGTCACCAGAAGAGTTCGTCACGTTTATAAAGGGGTGCTGTCTGGAAAGCTCGCTGGCACCAGATATCTGACATCAACATCGTACACTAGTAGTAGCAACTCGGTGCAGCAGCAAGACATAGGCTACTAGTGTATTAACCCTGTGACTGCTAGAGCTGCTCTCAGCTGAACACATTTCTCTAGTGTTAGGTTGAATAAATACTTGTGTCCATAGATGCAAAAATATTAATTCAAGATTGTAGTCAGTCGTGTTCATAATGGATTGATCTCACCTGAACAACATGATCTGAAGTTAGCCTGAATTTAATACTTAAGAGCGTCCTTAACACTATAATAAGATTTAAAGCCGTCCATGGTGTCAGTATCTTAACTTTTTATAGTGACTGACGCCAAATGAATATACCCAGCCTGATAATGAGCTGTCATCTGACTCTTTCTATGTGACGTCTATTTTTTCTCTCCTCGTCAGGTCACAACAGGACATCTTTAGTTTTCATTAAGAAAGGCCTCTTGCAGAAAGGGGAATCAGCATGATCTTACCAACTCCTTCACCGCGGGTCTCCCGCAGAACAAGTAGAATCGTCTATATGTGACATAAAAACTTAACTGTATACTGTAGATGAGTGATTTTCCAGTAACCTTTGTTTTTCTCATTCAGCTTATATCTCTCTCACCATTTCTTTTTCTTTTTTTCTTTTTTTTCTGTTTGCCTCCTGTCCTCTGATGTTTAAATTTCTCTCTGTCTCTCTCCGTCTGTCTGTCTGTCTGTCTGTCTGTCTGTCTCTCTCTCTCTCTCTCTCTCTCTCTCTCTCTCTCTCTCTCTCTCTCTCTCTCTCTCTCTCTCTCTCTCTCTCTCTCTCTCTCTCTCTCTCTCTCACCTCTGTGTCTCCCGGCGCCCCACCTTTATTGCTCTTTTGCCTTCCCTCCCTTGCCCCTCTCCCCATTCTCTCCCCACCCCCATCTCTCTCTCCTTCTGATACCCACTCCTCCCTTCCCCCTCCTTCTCACTCCGCCCCTCCCCCTCCTCTTCACCCTCTCCTCCTCACTCCCTCCTCCTCACCCCCTTTCGTTTGAAATCTCTGCTATTGACCTCATAACCTTCCTCTCTCTTCCTCTTCCTGCTTCTTCTCTCTTCCTTTCTTCTTTTCATCGCCCTCGTCCTTGTCGTTTCTTCCTCCTATGGTGGTTGCCTGTCTCTTCTCATCCTCCCTTTCTTTCTCCTCTCCTCTTCTCTTCTCTTTCTTCCCTTTGCCACTTGCCTGTCCTCCTCCACTCCTCCTCCTCCTTCTCTCCATATGCTCTCCCGAATTTCTCTTTCTTCTTTCTGCTCTTCCTCTTCCTTCTCCTTTTCCTCCTCTTGCTTTCCCTTTCCATCGGCACTCTTCTTCTGGCTCCTTCTCCTTCTTTCCCTCTTATCCTCTTGTTTTCCACTCTACATCTTCTGTCTTCTACCTCTGCCTTCTCTTCTTTTTTCAGTCGTGCATCATCCTCTCTCTCTCTCTCTCTCTCTCTCTCTCTCTCTCTCTCTCTCTCTCTCTCTCTCTCTCTCTCTCTCTCTCTCTCTCTCTCTCTCTCTCTCTCACACACACACACAATCAGTTCACCTTTTCTTTTGATTTAGCATTTGTGCTTTAAGTAAACGGAAATGTCATTACCATCATCATCATCATCATCATCATCATCGTCGTCGTAATCATCATGGCTTAGCTCACTTGCATCATCCTTTACATCTTTCCTTTCTTCAGCCAGCGATATTTGATCTCTCTCTCTCTCTCTCTCTCTCTCTCTCTCTCTCTCTCTCTCTCTCTCTCTCTCTCTCTCTCTCTCTCTCTCTCTCTCTCTCTTTCTCTTTCTCTCTCTTTCCCTGGAATGAGCCCACTACGACATACGCACCGAAACCATTCAACATTCTACCTAGAAATTGTGCGCACTTCCTTTCTCTCCCATTTCCCCAGCTTCCCCTTCTTTCGCCCTCCTTTTCCCCCTTCCCCACACCTTCTGCCCTATGAGAGTTTGGTAAAATCATAAGGGAGCTACGAGGATAGAGGGATATACAGAGGGGACGTACGGTGAAATAGAGGATAGTGGTAGAAGATATAATGTAGGTTTTATTTCGTTTTTGAGACTCGGCAATAGATGGCTGTCAGACCTTTCCAGAGCTTCCCCCTGAACGTGATACCTATACCAAACCGTCCGAGCCACCAAATTGCGATTTCCACCGCCCATTCCCGTTCCCCATCCACCTTGCTAGATATCGCCAGAAATGGAGTTGTATTACCTAAATTAGCACTTTAATATTAATCCATGCCATAAATTTCTAACTAGCATTCTTTGTAAGCATACAGATGCATTTTTTTTTTTTTTTTTTTTTGTGACTAGCAAGAATAGGGTTACTTGAACATGAACTTGCATTTGCCTGCTTCTACAGACGCTTGACCAATCCTGTTTTATTACTCTTTTGATAAGGATATAATTTCAGACTAAACAACCTTTATTTCTTTTACTAGCAAGGATAAAATTACATTACCCATCCACCCCTCATTTTTTCAAGCAAGGATACAGTAACAGACTAACCTAGCATTCATTTTTATTTAAGTCTTCAGATCTTGCTATGATTCTAGAACTTTTCTCTTAACGGTGATTGTTCATATTACACCATACTGTATATTTCTCTTGTTGCATTTTTCTTTTCATATTGACACAGAGTATATTCCGTAAATCATATATAGACTATTAACGTACCTTGGGCGGAGATCATGTGATAAGAGAACATATTAGACTCTAAAGTTAAAGAAAGCACGCCTCACAGACCCTGAATCGAACATTTCAGACTCACATACATATGTACAATAAAAAAAAAAAAAAAAAAGGGTATCTCACACTTGGGGTACAATGGATGTGAAAATGAGCGAGTTTTGTGGGACACACATGAATCTGTTAGCCTAGAGCTAAAAAACACAGCACCCAGAATGTGAACTTTGTGCGATTTCGAGTCCTAAAACTTACCAAGGTATAATATTTGCACTTATCATCACATGGTGTTCCATGTATCACAGTGCTTCACCCATGTCTCAGAATTATACGTGAGGTAAGAATTCTGCCCGATACTTTTTTGGCTGACTGTACCGATAGACCTAAGATAGTTTTTTGGCCAGTAGGTAGATCAGTGCATAGATTTAAATCCTGCATATTTGTTGTCAAATAAGTACACTAGTGCTTGCCCGCAAAATTTTGCGGGACTGAGTAATAGCCATTCCATCCCATTATGTTTCCTTACCATTAGTGAGCCCATAATGACCAATTGTGACCAAAAAGTCGAAAAAATTATTTTCGCATATTTCCGCGTGTTGCGATTTCCGACAATTTTGCGCCGTCCCGTCGGGCTCGATCGCCAAAATATTTGTTTGGTATTTTTCAGACTCTCCTTGGACTTACCCCGACCTAAAGCAAAAAGAATTTGATAGATATTTATTACCATTCTCGTGAAAGAAACGAATAAACACACACACACACACACACACACACACACACACACACACACACACACACACACACACACACACACACAATCTAACGTAGCACTTTCCACTCTCCTTTCACATCCATGAAAAATACGGTAAATCTTGAAATATGGATAGACTCTGAAAAGTTTACGATTCTTCTTTCGGCCAAACTCAGATATCACGGCAGGCCGCAGAGGTCAGCCTGGAATCGACTCCCGACCTGAGCTGGCTGCCACTTTGGATATTTTTACACTTGAACCCTACAATGATGAGACAGCTCTAGTATTCTGTTTCAGCTAACGAACAGACGATATATTGAGCTGAGTAGGAGCCTGAAAGTGTTAAAATACACACACACACACACACACACACACACACACACACACACACACACACACACAACTTGACATTAGTATTTAGATACGATAACTTTGCATTCTGCCAGCAAGTGACCTATCCTGTCTTAAATCATAAAAACATATGCTTAATCTAGCATTTTTGACAATCATACATTATACAAATCAAGCAATTTTTAAAGCTCAGTAGGCATACAGCGATGTATTTAACAGCTTTGATTAGCAAGCATACAAAGACGTTTCTAACTGTATTTAATCAGCAGGAATATATGTACACAATCACCTTTGCATTGTGAACATTAATGCAGAAAGTTACAAGCCTAAGTAGGTATTTTAGCTTAAAACACATACCGGTACGAATAGACTTTACCGACCATTTTCTATAAACAGCGCAATATATACGTAACCCAGTACTTTTGGTCGCCAGGAACACGCTGACAGATCTGGCCTATGATGTTCAGTCAAAACACGTACAGACCTAACTGATTGTCAACATACGTGACCTTAACGTATCCATTTTGAACTACAAGCATTTGATTATAGATCTAATTTGTTTTGATCTGGCAGGCAGCAATGGGAAAGTTGACGTATTGTTTTAGGACACCAAGCATAAAACAACAAACATAACCTCATATGTGATGAACAGCCAAAACACACACACACACACACACACACACACACACACACACACACACACACACACACAGGCTATGGAATCTTACCACACGCCACTCAGCCCAACTCATATATTTATTAGGTTAGGCCACTAAGGTCAACCCGGAACTGATCTGACCCGATCTAGCCTACCTGCTGTGCTAGGCATTTTTTACACTTTACCTGTTTGGCCTTCTTTCACCTGAGCAGGATCTTCTGGTGTTAGTCTAATAAAATTTTTCTACATGTATTAAAATCATACAATAGAGAAACATCCAGAACCAACCTGTGACTCTTCCAGGCTGCAGTATTAGGTAATTCTAGATGCTGGATCACTTTTAAGAGTGGTTCTGTCCGTCTGTCACTCACTAACATTTTTCGAAATGTGCTTCATTTCCGTAAATTTTAGTGAAGCCCCATTTTACCACCTTGAACAAACTGCGTCACACCTGTATCTCTTCTGACTTTGTTAGAGTCCCATACTGTGGCCGTGAAGCCTCCTTAATCCATGTAGTACTTTTATACGTTTTGCACTTAATCCCGTGGCTCCTTTAATTCGTCCACCTTCACTTGGAGGAGATTTTCGTCTTTCTGCTGTTTATTTTCCGTAGCATAATGGCATATTGAGAAAATACTACGGCTCTGCCTACTTTCTAAGCACTTCTTTGTTGCTAGCACAATATCATAGTTTCTTGTTAGAGTTCAACAGTCAAGGTGGAGAGATGGCAGTTCTAGGCCAAACAAACTGTGGATTTTTCTCTACTGAATAAACTCATTTGATGGTTGCCTAAGTAAAATTCCAAAATATACACAAGTTCCAAGGACCAAAAAGCATCGCGCAGGAGGGCTTGATGAAATCCGGACTGGGCAAAACAGGTGATGTCTCAAGAATTGTATTTAATTATCTGAAGATTTATATGATAACTGTACGGACAAGGAAATGGCACAAGCATGCGATATAATGCATCCTCAGTTAATATTTTTTACAAGTGTGGGGTTGAAATATAACATTTTTCAGTAGCCATCACCTATGCTGTCAGGATACCTCCCACCAATATTTTCAGGAGCAAGTTTCCCAGTAGTAGTGATGGGGTTATTGGAGATAGGCTGTGAAGCTCTTCACTATTAGCATTTCTGTCACGAACAAAACCGTCTGGAGTTAGCATGAATAAAATGTCCAGTCATTCTGTTGGAAAGTTATCCCACGCTGTATGAAATGAAAATGAAATGGCAAGTAAACCAGATTATGCTGTTCCTCCCAGATATCAGGGTCCGAATATACAGATAATCATGCACTCTCAAAACTCATATTTGTTTTTGCAAGAACGAGACATGGAAGGATTCTACGTTCTCCTTGACCGTCCTGCAAAAATAAAGGAAGATACATGATAACTTATTTTCCTGTCACAATCAAGACTTGATTTGCGGGAAGGACTGGGAGAGAGTAGATTGCTATGTCTCTTTCTATCTGTAAAAAATAAATCATAACTACCACAAGGAATTGGTCGTAATTTCATTCGTGAGTTTGTTGTTGTTTAAAGTTATGCTGCACATATAGTGCAGGCCGGGCCATACGTTAGCCCGGTCAGTGGGGTATGGGCTGGTTAAAAAATAGTAAGGGGGGAAGACAGTACCTGGACTCGCCATGCAAGAGAGGCATGTGTTCTACATGACACTGAAGATTTCTTGACGCATCTTCCTTAGCGATTATTTTTCATATTGTATCTTATCATTCCGTGTATGATAATTATATCGTTTTAGTATCGACGTAATATGCATCTGTAACACACAGAATAACTGAGGTGTAAAATGCTGAATCATTGCCTTAGAAAGGTGAATTAAGAAATATCCAAAGTCACTTAAAAAATAAGACCGAAACATCAAGCCGAAATTGTCTTATGATCCGAGAAGTTGACGGTGGGCTGATTGATCTTGCTTAAACTGAACAAAATCATCTGCAAGGACAGCTAGAGCATTCGCCCACGAATGCGTATCGCACACCATCACTAAAAAATCGCAGCTTCGCCAAGATCTAGTCGGTTCAAACCACATATCCCGGGATATTGCCCACAAAGTTTGCATTCAATTTGTCCACTCGATTTTGAGATATTTTGACCACCCACCCACACACACACACACACACACACACACACACACACACACACATATATATATATATATATATATATATATATATATATATATATATATATATATATATATATGTATGTATATATATATATATATATATATATATATATATATATATATATATATATATATATATATATATATATATATATATATATATATAAGGCTAGATGGCACCTTCGGATCGAACTCATCGCGTACTGTGGCAGAGTTCGAAGCCGAATAAAATATGTCTTTGATGTGGTGGTTGTGGTGGCTTCTGCTGCTTGGTCTGGTGGTTCCACGTCTGTTTGTTGGTGATTCCCGTGCTTGTCCTTCCGTAGCTACGCGCCTTTTTGGCTGTAAAATCATTTAGATTCCTAAATCGAATTCCTGGGAAAGGTGTTTGGCTATTCTGGTCCAAGTTGCATATGCACAGTATCATTCAGGCCAGTCAGCCTAGAAATAAAGACCTCAGGCCGTGGTAGCGAGAGTTAGTAAGAAGAGCGAGATCAATAAGAATTATAAAACTTTTCTTCTGGGAAATTCATGAAGACATTACCAAAGTAGAGGGGTAAAGAAATTTTATGAATTCCCCTCCCCACCCCCACCCCCCACCCCAACAGGTTAACCAAGAAAACTCAACTCAGACTAGACTTGTGACCAGAGTTAGGTGACGTTGGGTTGGCTGGTTGGTGGTGTTGGGTGTGCTGGCGGGCGTCGAATATAGCCGCCTTCCATCCTTCTTTCTCCTTTGATCGTAAAACTCATTCCTGCCCCTTATTCCCCCGGCCGCTTGACTGGCTTCGTATCTGGGGTGGGCTGATGGAGGCCACGGAGAATGACTGGCTCGCACGAAAAAGGGGAAAAAATGTTTGTGGTTTGTGGCTCTGGATCGATAGGAAAATACATCTGTCTAAACATTTTGTGTAATCTTATGAGCAGAATGATATCACAGCGTTCTTGCTGCCACCAGGAAAGCCTCCCAGTAGTGAAAGAGTTAGTAAAGACAGTATATAACATTTCATAATAAAAAGTCTTCTAAGCTTAAAAAGCCATGTGAAGTTAGCAAGAATAAGATAAAAAAGATATCTTCGAGCTGAGCGAGTTAATATGTTGGCATAGATATAAATACAGTAGTATTTTTGCTTGGCTGGCACACAGTCTGACGATCATGGATACTGACACACCATACTTTACATAACTTTTACCCGAGTTGGGCTGATGGAGGTGAGAAAGAGAAATGACTGCCTCGCACGAACATGGAAAAAATGTTTATAGTTGTGGATCTTGGCGGTCGATGAGAAAATACAAAGGCTATAGACCAAACTCAACATTCTCGACTAACTTTTTCAGCAGGATGACCTTTTTTGTAGTTAATTTTTATTTATCTTGTATTTTTATTTTTATTTTTTATATTTTGCTTCCTTCAAACAATTTAATTCGACCTAGGAGCCCCATAGTTGTAAAAGATTTAATAAATGTCATACTAAACCCTCCTACTGGCAATGTTTTCTCCTCAAGTAAAGATATTGGTCTGTTTGTAACAAAAATAAGATACAAAAAATATCATGGGGTTCAGTGGGCTGACAGACATACATAAACATTGTTGGATTAAAATCTTTGCTTATTAGGAATACAAATGCTCATAACCCAGCATCATTGGTCAGCAAGTATACAGGTACTAATCTAACTCTGAATTATGAACCAACAGCCATACAGATTCAGACCCAAGCTAGCATTACTGACCAAAAGACACGCAGATACAACACTATCCTAACATTATATTAACTACCATCGAGTATACAAAAATAAGTTTCATTTAGACCGACAAACATACAAAGACAAACCTTACCTACCAACAAACCTACATGTGCAGACCTAACCTGACATTATTTTAACCAGCAGGCACACAGACACATGCCATTCTAACCTGAGCAGGGATGATGGAGGCTTCGGTGAATTACTGAGTCGCACGAAGAAAATGGTAAAAATGTTTGCAGTTTGTGGATGTGGATCGAAAGGGAGACACATATAAATATAGACTTAACCTAGCGTCAAAGATAAATATAGACTTAACCCGGCGTTTTTGTATTAACCTTTGTGTAATATGACGCCTTTTTTATAGTTAACTCTTGTTAATCCATACGGTTTTCTTCAGGTTAATGTAGATTGTTTCTAACTCCTTCACTATGTGAAGTATCCATTCAGCCAAATACAACTGCATGGCAGTAACAAGAACAAAATATAAATAAACATCACCGTCCTGAAAGATTTAAGAAGCTCACATTAGCATATTTGAACACTATTTTTGCTGAATAGACATACAAAGACTCTAACCTAGCATTTATGACCAACAACCATCGAAGACTTTCCTTAGCACTGGTGACTAATAGACATACAAAAACATATAGTAGCCAGCCTAAGCCTAACCTACCTGAAGTGAACTGACGGAGGAGTGACTATCACGAAAAAGGAAAAATACTTTCAAGTTGTGGGTCTGGATCAATAGTGAATCATCAAAACATGCATATGCAAAAAATAAACCAAAGGTTGGAAGGCCGTAGAAATCGTTCTTTCCAAAGAAGAGCCAGAATCAAGTTATGTTAATTTCGTCTGGTCATTTAGCGCTGATACGGTATATACCGGACGCAAGAAGAAAAAGACAAGAAAGACCGTTCTATATATATATATATATATATATATATATATATATATATATATATATAGGTCATTTAGCGCTGATACGGTATATACCGAACGCAAGAAGAAAAAGACAAGAAAGACCGTTCTATATATATATATATATATATATATATATATATATATATATATATATATATATATATACAGTATATAAAGAAAACGGATTGGGGATGATTGGGCTTAAGTAGGTCTCAGACTGAATCGAGCAGGTGGCCCCCAAAGTGTGCCTACTTGGTGGTGACCAGTGACATCTTCAAGGCGACCGAGTCGTAGTTTTGTGAAGAAGTCGCTAGCAGGCCAAGATTTTCAGTAACAATCGTAAATTCCGTAAATGATAATTGGATAACATACCGTATTTAAAGAAGTGCAGACTGAAGAAGACTGAATATAGGATTGCATATCCTTTTTCCTGCTTATCTAGATCGATGCCTTGTTGTCCAGATATCTGATTAGCAAGATTTATGTCCCTGAGTATGTAGGTAGCTAAATTTCTATGACTGATTATCCGAATACCAGAATGTTCAGATGAATATTAAAATACTTGACCATCTAGACATCTGCGTATCCATCAAGGAAATCAAACACCGTCATCAAACTAACCCCCCGACCTTGTTGAGCTCTCGTCAACTGGATGGAAATAATCTGGCATCACATGGAACAAGGCTTAAATGTCTTAGTTTTCTGCTGAAGCGTTCATGGAGATACTTTTTCAGTGTTCTTGATGTGTTGGGTTTCGCAGGGCCAAATAAAATTGCCAGATGTTTGTCGGAATAAAATACTTGATTCGTATTTCGTAGTTAGTGGTCAGCGATGAACAGTGTGTCAACAGCAGTTGTATAGGTTGGCCAAAAGTTAGGGCACAGACAAGAAAAACTAAGTTAATTAATTAATATTATAATTAAAGAGATGTCTATGCATTGAAAGGGTACATGAATAGTTTCTCTTTCGCTTCGAGGGATATCACTCCAATGTGGAATAAAACTTTTTGACCGGAGTAAAAATGAAATCGAGAATTTGTCATTGTACCGTACTGAAGAAATTAATCCGGCTGATGATCTGACTTTATATTCACTCTCTGTGTAAATTACGGATAATTGAGAGGGTCTTCTGTTCGTGGTGACACCAGTATAACCGGGCAGTTATACAGACGTCCTTCAGCTCCACCCCTAACCCCTGCAAAAAGAATGGTGAAGTGTAAGAGAAGGGTATACTCAGGCTGCACTCTACCAGGCTCACGTCTTATTGAGCCTAGGATAACAACAACAACAACAACAACAGTGATTTAAATAATAGGAGCCCTTACCGTGCCTTGGTAACAAAAGGTGTGCTGGCTAACGTTCTTTGGCTCCTTTGGTTCACTCACCTAAATAATACTGTCTGGTGTTAGACTGAGCAGCATACCGGGTACTAGACTTTTTCCAACAATGAGAAGATTAATGGTGCCATATTAATACTTCGGTCCCTATGACTTACTCTCAATCGAAAATAGTCGTTTGAAGTTAGCCTAAATAGAATTCTACAGTTGTACCTACAGTGCTAGTGTTAATCCATTAAATGAGAGGACTTCTTTTTCCTTTTTTTTTTTTTCTTCTACGACCCACCATACGACCTTACATTTGCCTTTTGAAAGAACACTGCCACTAAAGGAGTCAGTCAGACTTTCAGTACAGTGATGTCTTTCCTCAGGTTCTTCATCCTCTCCCCAGACGTCCTTAATCAACTTATTTATTATTTTTTTTTTTTTTTTTGGGGGGACGGAAGGGGTTACACATAGTATTCATTAACCCATTTCCCTGCAACACGCTTTCCATCAGCTTTAAAAGAAGTTATTCATAAATTACGAAGCTAAATATGATATATACCAATGGAGTGCAGAGGTTACTGCTTTCAAATACAATGCCATTTACAACTTTTCTTACTAGTACCGAACGATCATATTCAGCTTAACGGAAGGCAAATACTAAATGGTAAAGGAAATATCGTTAGAAGCGCAATCCCTTCACTACGAGACGTTCCCAAGATTAATACATTCGTGTTGCATTGAGTTAAATTTAAAAAAAAATCATAATTGATTTAAGAAAAGTTATGGACACATTTTCTAACCCCTTTGCGATAAGATTTCTGTCCTATCCTGAATAAAATCGTCTAGTTGTGGCAAAAACAACCAAAACGCAGTCGTCATAGGCATAATGGAGATTTTCTGTCTGGCGGCTGTAAAGCCTATGCTCAGAGTCGGACTGACACACACACACACACACACACACACACACACACACACACACACACACACACATATATATATATATATATATATATATATATATATATATATATATATATATATATATATATAATATGCATTCACCCCGAAGGTATTAGCCTCATGAATGAGATGGTGTATTTATTTTATTTTTGGGAGCTTTAGACGATTTCATTTTTGCTTGGGAAAGACTTTTCATACTGAAATGGTTATTAACGGCTGTGTCTATGTCCTTGAGTTATGAGTCTCATATGTTCATTGAAATCATCTGAAGGTATCAGGAATATAATCTAAAAAAAAATGCACAATGACGCTGAAGGAAGAAATGCAGATTTTCTAACCCTCATCACTACTGCAATCTTCTGAAAGTACCAAAATATAGCGGAGAGAGAGAGAGAGAGAGAGAGAGAGAGAGAGAGAGTCGCACTGGAAAGATTAATTTATCCCGTTCACTACAAGAGATCGTTCATAAGCTACAGTAAATTTTAATAGTCTGGCAGCAGCATAAAATAAAATAAAAAAGATAGTAGAAAAGGCTTAATCTAACCATTACACTACAACTGATCCGGACTAAGCTGAATTTAATGATCCTGCAGTACCAAGAATAAAAAGTAAAAAGAGTTAATAGTACTGAAGAGCTAAATGAGACTGCTTACCTGGTGCAAGAATTCCATTGTGTTTTACCGGCCCTAATGGCATTCTTCCTGGGGACAAATTGCTCCATTCCGGTAGAGCAGTGGTCAGCAGCTCCTCCACACTGCATCGAAACAGCGTCCAGTTCTAGTAAATCCTGCTATCATCATCATCATCATTATCATCATCATCATCATCACCATCATAACCCTATTTCTCATTCGTCACTGCTGTGGATACTCGTATGATTTGAAACTAGGAGAGATGCGTTAACACAGGAACTAGAATCATTACTCAAAGGACGCAAAACTGTCGATCTAGAAATGGTGTAAGGGCCGAATATTTGATTTTGCCCTGTCATTTACACCTTCGAGAGTTTGTGCTCGAAATCCAGTTACATCATTCTTACCTGACCTTCATCCATTCCACTAAGTTTGGTTCTAATAGAATACGAAATGAATTGGTTTGGCCCTATGACCATGACCTTTTGACTTAATGTTCTGATAATTTAATTTCTTCATCATTTGCTCATCCACAATCCTTCCACCAAATTTGGTCCAAACTGAATCAAAATTCTTTGAGTTATAGGATCGAGCATTTGACCTCGCCCTGTGACCTTGACCTTCGACGGGTTGCTCTCAGAATCAAATACCTTCATCCTTGTTTTACCCTGAAACATTCTGCAGAGGTTGTCGAGGCTATTTTACTTTGCCATGTGACTTTGTCCTTTGAGCTATTGTTCGCTAAAAAAAAAAAAAAAGAAAAAAAAAGGCAACCAACGTGGTGACTCTCAGCCTCCCACCAAATTTAGTTAAAATGAGATCAGAACTATTTTACCTATTTTGTTCACACACACATATACTCGGGTCGAAACTTGACCTTGCCCAGTGACCTTGACCTTTTGATTGGTTGGTTGTATAATCAAACTCCTTCATGTCTGCCTTACCCTCAGCCCTTCCACCAAGATTCGTCAGTCGGATTAAAAATGCTTAAGCTGACCTTTGATTATTTTCTTGGACCTTCAACTTTGCCCGATTGCTCTCAGAACTGAATCCTCTCTTCCTTTCATTTCCTACAACTACCCCGCAAAATTAGGTATAAATAGGATAAAACCCATTGAGACTTTGACCCTTGACCTGCTGTCCTCAAAAACAATACGTCAGCCACCTACCGAACCCAAAACCCTTCCATCAAATTTGGCTGAAATGGGATCAAGACTGTTTGAGTTACTTTGTTAATACGTGCACACCCCCGTCGAGCAAAGAAATATCCTGATCCCATTATTGTGGGTGCGGATGTAACTAGCTTGACGTATGCTAACCTAGCCTAGCCTAACCTAACTTGTATGGCCCATCCTAACCGAACCCAACCTAATCTAATGTAATGTAACTGAGAGAGCCGAGCCTAGCCTTACCAGATCTAGCCTAATCTAGCCTTACATAACATAGCTCAACCAACTCGCATCAATAGCCATAAACTGCGGAAGAGTAAAGGAACAAATGGCCGCAGTCAGACCCCATACTCTCTTCACACCGTAAGCAGGCGGTTCCACTAATTCACCGGCACAAGATAAAGCAGTCCTACTACCCCAGTGTTTCATTCCGACTAGCTTACGAGCCAATCTCTACTTTTTCCTCCTCTCGCCGCTCGTAGGTCGGTTCTCCCACGGTCCCCCATTTCTCTACCAAGCTGACTTACTGAATATCTCTTTTCTCTGCTCTTCTCTTCTCTTCTCCTCTCTCTTCTCTCTTCTCTTTTTTCTTCTCTTATATTTTTTCCTCTCTCTCTCTCTCTCTCTCTCTCTCTCTCTCTCTCTCTCTCTCTTTCTCTCTCTCTCTCTTTCTTGAATTTAACCTATCCAATCGCGTCCTGTGCTTCTGAGCGGTATTATTTTCTGGTCTGCTCTAAAAGAACCTGTTGCAGCCAATTTCGGTACGGGTTGAGTCAGCCGTCCTTGCTCTCGCCTCCCTCTTTCTCCCTCTCATCTCCCTCTTCCCTCTCTCCCTCCCTTCCTTTCACCTCCCTCTTTGCCCAGCTCCCCACCTCTCTTTTTATTTTACCTCTCATTCACCCTCTCTTCGTCCTCTTCCCCTGTCCCTCCCTCTTCCTCGTCTTTCCCTCCTATTCTCGTCCTTGATTTCATCTTCCTTTCCCCCTTGCATTCTATCACCCCCTCTCTTATATGTCTTCACCTCCCCCTCCCTTCAGTTTTCCTCTCATCCCTCTCCCCCACATCTCTGTTAGTCTTGGTTTCATCTACCCTTCCCCTGTCTTCCCCTCTTACGTCCTTGCTTTTTCCTCACTCCCCTTCCATTCCCCTCTCCTTCACCCCCTCTTTTCCTTGCTTTCCCCTCCCTCCCCTTCCATTCCCCTTTCCTTCGCCCCGTCTTTTCTTTGCCTGCACCTCTCACCCTTTGTTCCCCTCTCTTCTCTCTTCCTTGCCTTCACCCTCCTCTTTCCCCATTCCTCTTCTCCCTCCCCCCTCCACCATTCTCTCTCTCTCTCTCTCTCTCTCTCTCTCTCTCTCTCTCTCTCTCTCTCTCTCTCTCTCCTATCAATTTTCAAGGCACACTCCGTAGTCTTTCCCATTTTCCTCCCTTCCCAGTCTCCCCTTTCCCCTCCCTATCTTTCCTTCTCTTCTCCCTCCCCCCCCTCCCTTCCCCTCCCCTCACTTGACGCAGTTTCCATCAATTTTCCACTGCCAGTAATCCAATTCATTCCCATCTTTCTCTCCGTCCCTCATCACTTTCCTTTTTTCTGTTTCCTCAACCTACCTCTCTCTCTCTCTCTCTCTCTCTCTCTCTCTCTCTCTCTCTCTCTCTCTCTCTCTCTCTCTCTCTCTCTCTCTCTCTCTCTCTCTCTCTCTCTCTCTCTCTTTTCCTTACTTGACGCAACCTCCATCAGTTTTGCAGTCTCATTCCACTTTCCCCTTTCCTTCCTCACGGCTCCTCTCTCTCTCTCTCTCTCTCTCTCTCTCTCTCTCTCTCTCTCTCTCTCTCACACACACACACACACACACACACACACACACACACACACACACACACACACACACACACACACACACACACACACACACACACACACACACACACACACACACACACACACACACACACTCCCCCCATACCCCTCATGTCTTTACCCCCTTTTCCCATCGTTTGACACAGCTTCCATCATTTTGCAAGTTCACTTCCATTCTCTCTCTCTCTCTCTCTCTCTCTCTCTCTCTCTCTCTCTCTCTCTCTCTCTCTCTCTCTCTCTCTCTCTCCAAAGCTCCCCTTTTCCATGCCTTCTTATTTCTCGGTTTCCCTCCTTTCCCCTTCACTCTCCGCACTTCCTTCCCTTTCACTTTCCTCTTCCCTTTCTCTCCTTTTCTTTCCTTCCTCTTTCCTTTCCCTTTCCTCTTTCCCTACCTCCCTGTCCAGTTTTCCTGTCACTTGATGCAGCATCTCTCAATTTTTCTGACCTTTTTCATCGCTGTAGTCTCAGTTCAGATTCATCTTCCTCATTTTTCGCACGTTCCCCTTTTTTTTCGTTTACCCCTTTTCCCCTTTCTAGCGAACTCGTTCCCTAGCTTCCCCTGTTTTCCCTTTCTTCAGCCTCTGTCTCTCCCCCCTCATTCCCTTCTTAATGTCGTTTCATTAATTTTACGCATATTCCATCAATTTTTCTGGTTCATATTTTCCTTTATTCCATTTCCCTCCCATCCTCGACCCCCGTCTTCCTCTCACCCAAACTTCTTCATTCTTCTTTTTCATTTTTTTTCTTTGTCTCCCTAATTTCTTTTTCCCTTACCCCTCGCTTGACATAGTTCTTTCACATCGTCTCTCACTCTCCCACGCTTAATCGTTCACACATCTTTTCTCCTCCTTTTCCCCTCTCTCCCAAGCGTCCCTTCACTCCTTACTGTTCCCTTTCTACTTTCAGTCAGCATCCCTCTCCCTCTCTTTCTACTTCCCCTCCCCCCCCCCCACATTAAGGTCCCTTCCTTCTTTTCCATCCCCTAACTTTGCGTTGATCCGTCACTTCACGCCAATTCCATCAAATTCCTCGTTTCCTTCTTCAACCTTTTCCCTCTTCCTTTTCTTCGCTTTTTCTCCCTCTTCTTTATCTTCACTCCTTCTCCCTCTTTTATCTTCTCCCTCAAGTTCCCTCTTCCCTCTTTTCCTTTTCCCTTCCTTTCCTCTCACCCCAAGCCACCACACCATCCCCCAGTTGGTGCGGTTTCCATAAGTTTTCCAAACTCAGTCCACTTTATCCTCCTTTCCCTTCCTCACACCTTCCTCTCTCTCTCAAGCTATTCTTCCTTCTTTATCCCTTCTCTTCGTTACTCCATTCTTCCTTACCTCCCCGCTCCAGACCTCCTTTCCCCTAGTTGACGCAATTTCCATCATTTCCCAGATCCGCTTCTTCATCTGAGACCCAATTCGTTCTCATCTTCCCCATTTCTCCAAACTTTCCCTCCCCATTTTCTTTTCCATTCCTTACTTGTTCTCTCCAAAACTCCCTTTCTTACATGCATTTCCCTACTTTCATCTCCCATTCTTTTCTCTACTGCCTTCCCCTCCTTGCACCTCCCTTCCTTTTCAGTTCATCACGCGTTTCCGTCTTTCTTTTCCCAGTTTCCTCCTGTCTTTCAAGCTCACTTTCCCCTTTCCCTTTTCTCTCTTGAGCTATCCATTCATCTTTTCTCGCTTTTACTCTTTTCCCATTCTCTTTCCTATCCCTCATTCAACCCTTTTTGCCCCTCCTTCATACCCCTCTTTCTTCCTTGCATCACATATTTTTTATACCTTTTCAATCAGTTTCCTGACTCTTTTCACTTTGTCCTTTCCTTCCTCCACTTTCTCCCTCTCTTCAAACCTCTTCGTCCTTGTTTCCCCCTTCCGTTTTCCATTCTTACACTCCCTTTTCTCTCCTCACTCTCCCTTCTCCTCCAATCCACTCTCCTCCAATCCACTCTCCTCTCCATTCCCTCAGTTGACGCAGCGTCCATCAGTTTTCCAGACCCGCTCCAACACCAGACCCTCAATTCATTCCAGCCTACTTCATCTTTCCTAGGCTTACTTCATCTGTCTTCCCCTCTAATCCACCCCAGTTTCTCTCTTCCCAAGCTCCCTCTACCCTCTCTTCCCCTCCACAATCTGTCCATCCTCCATTCCCTCACTTGACGCAACGTCCATCAATTTTCCAGACCCTGCTCCTCAACCAGTACTAAAATTCATTCCTAACCCTCCCATTTCTCTCAAGCTCCCCTTCCCTCTCAAGTTTCCCCTTCCTCCAAGTCTTCCTCACCCACTTTACTTTCATTTCTCTTTAAGCCCCATTCCTTCTCCTTCATCCTTTCATTTAACGAATTTTTCATCAATTAACGCCCATTCCATCGTCTTTTCTTCCATCTTTCCCCCTTTTCCCTTTCTCTTCCTTCCCCAGCTTCCTTCCCCCTCACATCCAAGCTTCTCTTCCCGGCTTCCCTTTCCCTCTAATCCAGACATCTCTTCCTTCTTTCCCCATTCTATCTCCTCTCCTCTCCAACTCTCTCTTCCCCTCTTCCCACCCCTCCATCCTTTTACTTGAGGCAGCTTCCGTCAATTTTCCTACCTCCTCATCACCACCGGAGACCCGATCCATATCCATCTTCCAAGTTTGACGATAGTTCCTTCTTTTTTCTTCCTCATTTCTCTTTCCCCCAAGGTCTCCCTCCCCTGACTCTCTTACAGTCTCCCTTTCCCTTCGCGTGATGCGGCTCTTATCAGTTTCCCAAGTAAAGTATAGCTTTCTGTTCCTTTACCATCCTCATACCTTCTCCCTCTCTAGCAATTTCTTCTTCCCTCTTTCCTCCTTCCCTTTCCAATCTCCGACTTTCCTTCCCTCCCTCAAGCCCTCCTCTCTCCTCCATCCCCTCACTTGACGCAGCTTCCATCAATTTTCCAGGCCTGCCTCACCGCCAGGCCCCAATTCATTCCCATCTTTGTGTTGCTCGCTGATTGTTTTCCACGTCACTCGCCCTAATGAAGCGCCATTGTCTCGCTCGGCACTCGCTCGGGGTTAAACTGCTCTCGTCGCTCGGCTATCCTCCTTATCGTTCTGCAGACCCCCCTACTCCTCTCCTTCCCCACCCGCTGCTGCCACCTCCTAACTCCTACTAGCCCTTCACCCTTCCTTTACATCTTCTTCTTATTAATGAGTTCCCCTCTCTCTAACCAACCCACCTATGACTATCCCTCCTTATCGGTTTTCATCTCCCTTCTCCACTACCTTCCCCTACCAAACCCGCTACGATCCTCCTTTTCTCTTTTGCCTCCTCCTCTTATCATTCCGTTTCCCATCCCCCTAGCCCTCCGACCCCCACCTCCAGCCTACCTATAACTGTTCTTATCGTTCTGCAGTCACCCTCCACAGCCTTCCCCTCCAAACCCTTCTATTTTCCTACATCTCTTCTTGTTGGGTCCCCCCTCCGCCTCTAGCTCCCCATCCAACCACCCTATAACTATCCTCCTTATCGTTAGGCACCCCCCCCCCCTGCCTTCCTGCCACTACCTTACCCTTCTAACTAGCTTCCCTCCTCTCCACCGTCCCCTCATCTTCTCATGAGATGTACGCCACCCAGCTTAATTTTCATTAAATCACCCTCCCACCCACCCACCCACTCTTCCATCCCTTTATCGCTCAGTTACATTTCCAACCTCCTGTTCTCATTGCTGCCTTGCCTTCCTAAACACCTACCACCCTATCATCTTCACTCATCCACTCGTCTTATCCTTCAAATCCTTCACTCCGATGGCGTGTTTTTCATTTTAATCAGTCAACAACATATAATATTCAGCTTAGAAGACATCTCTTGTAATGAAAGTGATGATCAAAGCTCCATCTTACTCATGCAAACCTAAAAGTTTCTCTTAACTAGAAGGAAGTGGAAAAATACGTCACCGAACTGAAAGGGTTGTCTCCTTTAAACCCCAAACCGTCTTATCGTTATGTAGCTCCCGTTCCGTCTACCTACCTCATCTAATCCACCTTAGAAGTAACATTCATTTTTCCTCTTCCTAACCAATCCCCTTCCATCCACCTCTTACTGTTCTTAATTCTCTTCCTGCCCCTGACTTACCTCCAACTGCCTCCCCTTTACCTTCTATTCCTAATTTTCATTTCCACTTCTAACACCCCTACCCTTCCTACCCACTCTCATCTCCTCTAACAGCACCTTTCATCTCCTCTAACCTCTCCTCTCGCCTCCTCTAAGCTCTCCTCTTCTCTCCTGTAACCCCCCCCCAACACCTTTATCTCCTGTTCTTATCGTGGAGTTCCCCGCCCACATCCGTCCCTAATCCCCTCCTGCCTACCTCTGACTATCCTCATAATCGTCCTCATGCCCACTCCCCCCCCCCTCGCCATCCTTCAGCTCCTCACGGTATGCCCCTATAGCACCCTATTTTCCCCTTCTCTGCCTGCTGTTCTTATCATTCAGTAACCCTTCCCACCCTACCTACCATACACACCGTCATACCTCTGTCTCGTCTCCTAGCCTTCTGACTCTACAACCCCCTCATCTCATGTTTTCATTGTACAGCACCTGCGCCCACGAAAAATGTGTGTGTGTGTGTGTGTGTTTGTGCGCGTGCGCGTGCGTGCATGCATGCATACATGCGTGCATGCGCTCGTGCTGAGGTGTGCGTGCGTGTGTGTAAGCGTGTGCGCGTCCGAGTGTTCGTGCGTGTGCACGTGCATGTTCGCGTGCATGTGCGCGTGCGTGTGTGCGTGCGTGTGTATGCATGCGTGGGTGAGTGCGCGCAAAATAACCCAAACCATTTTTTTCCAATTTAACCAAATTTGTGACGTCAAGGTCATAGGGCTGATTCAAACTGTGAGCTAGCAGTGTCAACTTAAGCAGCTTTTTTCCGACTTAAACCAAACTTGGTAGAAGGTCTGAGGGTAATGCAAGAACGAAAGGGTTCGATTTGGAGAGTCACCCAAAGGCCAAAGTCGCAGGACAAGGTCAGAATTCGACCCGTTTTTCTGTGAGTGAGCAAAATAACAAAAAAGTTTTGATCTAGATTGGGCCAAACCTGATGAAAAGGTAGAGAATCGGGTAAGACAGCAGTTCCCAACCTGGGAGCCATGGCCCCCAAGGGGGCCATGGGACATTGACTGGGGGGCCATGGGCCTTATTGGTAATATAAGATATTATAAGGTATTTGGTCTGGGTAAAACCAGACAGAAATCAAGTATGAAATATACCTTACTGTGCTAGTTTAGCCTTAAGTATATTGGGGTAATTACCGTTTTCTGCACAATATCAAATATTAAAAATATATAAATATACGATCTGAGTTATATAGGGGCCATGGAGCTTCTCATAATTTTCTCGGGGGGCCACAGGACCAAAAAGGTTGGGAACCACTGGGGTAAGAGGTCATTTTATTGCTTTCGAGTAAAATACTCGTAGGTCAAAAGTGTAAGTCACGGGACAAAATCATCTTTAAAAGATTTTATCCATTTATATAAAATTTTTTGGAAAGGATCTAATTTGGTCTGATTTGGACGAAATTTTCTGTAAGTAGCATAGCCACCAGGATTAAGTGGCGTGGGGGCGTACCCCCCCGAGAAATTACTGACGGCCCCCACACGCACCCACACTCAGCCCACAGCTTGTGATCTCGGTGTACAGGGCATTGAACAAACAAAAACCGAAAATGTCAACATAAATGAGTTTGTAAACAAGTTTTCGGTCAGTCACAATAATAATAATGAAAGAAATAAGCTAGACTAAGACTTACATAACAAAAGGAAACGTAAAGTACTTTATTATTCTGTACGATGTAGATTGCTTAATTGTAACAGTTATATATTATTCTGGTGAGTTCTGTGTTAGTTTAGGCTATGTTGGATTAGTGCAATTTAATTGTCTTTAAGAGATTGGAAACATAACGTTTAATAACTGAAGCATAATAATCATACTGAGTGAGCAATACACATAGAATGTGATATTTTCTTTACATTAATACTGTGTGCACACTAGAAAGAACTAAATCCTGGAAGCCCGCAAGACTGTTCCTCCAAGAAAAAAAATAAACTAAAATGAGCCAAATTCAAGTTCCGTTGATTTCGAGATATCTGGACACATTCCATTTAAAAGACTGGAGGTCACAGGCAAAAGAAAATACAGACAGAGAAAGACAGTTCCAGAGTATATATATATATGTGTGTGTATATATATATATATATATATATATATATATATATATATATATATATATATATATATATATATATATATATACGGTATATATAGTATTCCCCACAACATCGATCTCACTTCCCAACATACGTTTCCGTTTCCCTCACATTGGCCAGACGAGTAGCTACACCATTGTCTTTAAGAGTTAAGAGTCGGGCAAGAATGAAGTAATTCGTAGAAACTGAAATCAGTTAGTCTAATATCAAGCTCGCAGGGCATAGTCAAATGTTCGACCCTTAGACTAATTTGTGGGTGAGGGGGTGTCGCTCTTTGAAAGCCCCTTCTTGTTCGTTATTGTTCTGTTGGTTCTGTTGGCGTTGCATTTCCACCTACCTACCTACCTACCCTCTTCCCCCCTCACCCTTCCTTTACCTCTTATTCTTATCTTTCAGTCGTTCACTTTCCAACCCTCCACCCGTCCATCCACCACCAACTTTCCTCCTTATCTTCTTGTTACTCCCCTAGCGCTTACCCCGAACCCCCCAAAACTCCCACCTCATTATCACTAAACTAAACAGCACTCACCCTCTCTCAACTGATTTTCTTCCCCCTCCCCCCCGTCACTTATTACCATCACTACAGTACCTCTCCTTCTCCTGCCCTCATTTCGTCTCACTCATCCCTTTACACTCCACTAATTCCCTTCCTCATCCCCTGCCTTTTAGTGCAGCTGAACTGTCTCTCCTTTCCCCTCTGTCATCTTTTGTTACTGTAGAACCCTACCTTCCTCCCCTCTTTCCTTTTCTGTCTATCCCCACTTCCATCTCTCCCTCCCCAACTCTCTCCACTCCTCCACCTTTCCTTTTCCCCTTACAGCTCCCTTCTTCACTCTTACATTTCTTCTTCCTCATCTCTAACTTCCCCCCGACACCTCTCCCTCCCCAGCTATCACTTTCCTCTTCTCCACCCTCCCTCTTCCCCCAATCGTTCCTCCCCTCTCATTGCTTATGCTATGCATACTGTTATCTCAAAAAATATATCTAAATCTCCCTCTCCCTCCTCCTCACCCTCCCCTAGCTCCTCCCCCCCTCCTCCTCCTCTTCCTCCTCCTCTCCCCCCTCCTCTCCTCCCCTCCCCTCCTCTCTCTTTCTCCCTCCCTCTTCCCCCCACCCTTCTTTCCCTCTCCTTCCCCTCCCCACCCCCCTCTCCCTCTCCTCCTCACTCCTCACTCCCTCTCCCTTCTGTTCACCCCCCCCCACTATTCCCCCACTACCCACCCTTTCCCGGGAGTTCGTCCCTGAATCTCTTTATCGGTAAATTGGCCTCCCTTTGTCGAACACTCCTCTTTTTTAGCCTTTTTTTTTCCTTTAATCTCGCTCCATGGACTGGGTTACGCTTAATCTGGGCCGGCGTATAATAGCCATTGAGAGGGGTCGTAACTCGGCGTAAAAATAGTCCTCTGGCGTATGGCAACTAGGAGGCGCAGCAGGATCGTAAAGGGATGAAGAGTAGTATTTTCGTTATGGCCATCTGGAACTTCGTAACATCTCCCTTTCAGCGTTTTATTTTTCGCAGTATATGGTAATTCCCATTTATATGGTATTATTATAAACTGTTTCGAAATAACCCCTTCAGTCCGAGGACGTCACTATATATATATAAATATATATATATATATATATATATATATATATATATATATATATATATATATATAATTACAACTACCAGGCAATTTTATTCAATAAGTAGGAGAGTTTTCACATTTCCAGGATTATATACCTGTACAGCCTTCTTTTACCATACTACTAGTATGGTGTCTGAGTAGAAAATAAGATATATATTTTATAATAAGAATATTTTGAAAATTCCCATTCTTTTGCTGAAAGGACGGCAAACGAATAAATAGCATATAACAAAATATCAGGATAACATGCAAAAATAACTAAGGACGTGACGTTATGATGTCTGCTGTGCCAACGATTATACTATTTTAAAGTCATGAACGTTAGCAGGACAGTAGAACAAATTAGAGGTACACAGGTTGACGGTGGAGAAAAAAAAAAAACTGTGATTGCAGACGGTACCATACTGTGGTGAACGCTTAGTTATTAGCGACAGTTGTTGTCACTGAGTCAGTTTCTGTTTGTATCGACGTATTTATATATGTATGATATTTGCGTATGTTAAGAAAATGTTACATGAATATATGATCCAGTTTAGATCAGACATGTGCGGAACATAAACTGTGTCTGAATGGAAGTACTTTCGATTTTGGTGCAGATCAACCAAAGGTCAAGGACATGGGTCAGTGTTAAAGTTCGAGCGAGGAGAGAGAGAGAGAGAGAGAGAGAGAGAGAGAGAGAGAGAGAGAGAGAATGAATGAATGAATGAACATGTTTCAGGTAGTGGCAGTCTCTCCATGATCACTTAGCTCGCAGTTAAGATAATCCGTGGGGGTCAGAGTAGGCGAAGTGGCTTGGGTACGTATGATGGCTTGGGTACGTATAGTGGCATGAGTACGTATAGTGGCATAAGTACGTATGATAGCATGGGTACGTATGGTGGCTGGGGCACGTGTGGTGGCTTGAGTACGTATGGTGGTTTGGGTACTTATGGTTGCATGGGTACTTATGGTGGCTTGGGTACGTATGGTGGCTGGGGTACGTATGGTGGCTTGTATACGTAGGGTGGCTTTAGTGCGTAGGGTGGCTAGAATAGCCTACATACAGTGGGTACGGTACGTAGATACGTAGGATGAGAATTAGCTCATTATAGTTCGCCTTGCATAACTTGGTGGAGCTTTTCATTCTTTTGCAGTTTGTTTCCTATAGCTCAGTTGCACTGTAAGACTTTACGTGGCTGTAGATCTTCACCGTAATACTTCTTTGTGATCAGCATTATATTTTTGTGTTAACCTAGTGTTACAGCTCAGCATTCAAGATGAAGAGAGGATTTTTTTAAAAGTTAAAATGGACAGTGTATAGTGATGAAACCAGCTGCTTGGAACAGAGGATGCAGGAAGCAATTGTACTGATGTTACATCTCTGTTACATCGTTAAGTATTTTCTCAAATTGGCTACATACCTTTCACGCTCACAGGGTGGATTCGAAGCCAAAAATTCTAGCTAAAAACTAGGCAATACATGCTGACGATTTTTTTAACGAACATTTGGTCCCAACATCAGCAACAGTTACCCAGTTAAAACATATAATGAACACACACACGTAAATCATAAAAAGTAACAAAATTAAGTGACTCAGTGTTTTCATGAATAATTCCCTGCCGCATTAGATCTGCACTTAAAAAGCAATTACGTCATTATATCACACACTGAGTCGCTTTGCTTGCAGAGCACGACGCCAGGGACCATGTTCACAGTAAATAAATAAAATGAATAAAAACTTAAATACTTAAAGAAATAAAGACATTAACAATCAGTTCTTATGAAAAACACTTCAAATCACCTGTCATTGTCAAGAGTAAATTTTGCTTTTTCGAATATTTTCAAAGCTTTTATTCACTAGTTTGGTTCTGGAGTATTTCGTAGCTCTACTGCGTTAAGACAGTTACACAAACAAGCGGTCCCAAACAACCTCTGACCTTGGCTGATAACTAAGAGCATTCAAGGTGACGTTTTATAAGTAATAATCTTCACATATTATCAGTGCTATATTTAATACTTGCAATTATTTCACCAAATACAAACTAATGGTCTCTAACAGGGCGTATTCAAAGCCTATAATCTGGACTAAATTAAGAGCAGACGCAAACTTAATTGGTATGAATGATTACCCTCACACACAAGTACCATTTATAACAGCATTCTAACCACTGCCTCGCTTTAACAGGTTAATTCGGATATACAGCCAGATGCTTGTGTAAAACTAATAGCTCCCATAAACAGCACTGGCATAATAACTGGCCCGAGCATTAACGTAGTACATAACAGGGCAATTATCTAGTTAAAAGACTGTTTCACCAGTGTTACAAGTTAGTCGTCAGAATTATTTTTAAAATGTACTAAAATAAAGAAAAAATAGAGGAGAACATTTACATAATTATCTAGTTAAAGGATTACTTCACCAGGCTCACAAATTAGACGTCAGAATTATTTAAAAAGTGCAATAAAACAAAAAAACAAAATAGAAGGGGACATTTATATGATAATCTCGTCAAAAGATCATTTCACCAGTCTCACAAGTTTGTCGCCAGAATTTAAAGAAAAAAAAAAAAGTACGGCACAATAAAATAAAGAAAATATAAAGGGGAACATTTATATGATTATCCTTCAACATCAACATGATACACAACAGACCAGTTATCTAGTTCAAGCACTAACAGGCCCGACCGGATTTTAAGTCGGAAATCTTGTCTACAAAAAATAACAGGGATAAATAAGGAGACTTTAATTAATAACCGACGCTAACATGAACGCAGTATACAGCGGGGTAGTTATTAACCCAGAACAGTTGACGACTTAACACTAAGTAATTACCAGGTAATAACTATAATGTAACTAAAAATGAGCGTAGACAGACAAAAGACAGCGTATACAGAGAAGCTGTGTAGTGTATTTATTATTTTATTTTATTTTTGCCCGACGACGCCATTTTAATTTTTTCATCGTATCTCCTGACGACTTTCTTCGGCTTAGGACAAACTTTCTGAGCTGTGGGTGCTAGATACAGCACTCATTAACTTCCACACTACAAACGGTCCTTCTTAGGCTAAATAAAGTCGTCTGGAGGTAGCAAGAATTTGATGAAAAACATTCTTGGGCTGAATGTATAATCTCTCGTTGCATTCCACTAACAAGTCGGATTCAAAACCCGAAGCTGTAACTAAAAAAAAAAAAAAAAATGAAAACTAAAAAAAACTCATGTACATAATTGGAGTAAACATTAAAGTAGTCCACACAGCACAGCAATAATCTGTCCAGAGCAAGAATCATCATCGCATACATCAGTCACCAAGAAATTATTATAAAGTGCCAGCCATTAAATAAAAACTAATAGAGACAACATTACCTGCAATAAGTAGTCACGAACATCAGCTTAGTACACAACAGAGCTCCTGTTTAGCCTGTTCACATACTGTAAGTTACATCATACTCTGAAGCTGTATTGGAAGTCGGAACCCCCCTCAAAAAATAAATAGATGAATAAATAATTGACCCCAACACAAATATAGTACTACACACAGCAGAGCAGTTACCTGATTAAAACAAAAACAACTTCGCATTAAGCCATCACAAATAAGTTGCAACTATTGCCTGAAAACGAAAACAGACAATGTTTACATGATCAATGAGCCCAGCATACTCACAAACCGGTTATCTGGTTAAAATTCAAATCATCATCAAGCTAGCATGTTACACAGAACTCACAACCTTTAGTTAAAAACAAAGAATAGGCTATGTACCCATTAATAACTGAATGCTCACGCGAGTACAATACATTACGGAGCAAACTTTCCTGTCAAAGCAAAAGCAATTCTTGCTAAAAGCAAGAGACGCAAACTATGCTTACGTGAGTAATTGCTTCACACAACATCTCTATAAATAAGAGTATAATTATCTTGCCAAAGACAAACAGTCTATTCACTAATTCACTACGCTAGTGAAATTTTCACTCAGACAAAAGGGTCAGATTATGCCCACGTAAAAACTGGATTTATATATCAGAGCTACTTAGCAAAATTGTTTCTTCACTAATACGCAAGACTCATCTAACAATTATTCACTCAAACAACAGGAGGTACAGATTATGTGCAGTAATAAATTGACTCTGCTGGTCAGCTGTATCCAATACAAAGAAATTATCTTGCCAAACCAAACACAAGTCTTACTAACTGGCTAGACTAGCCCAGCAGCGTGAGAGAGAGAGAGAGAGAGAGAGAGAGAGAGAGAGTACATAATACACACACACACACACACACACACACACAAAATGCTTGGATAATTTACCTTGTGCATCAACGCTTAACAAGAAGCCATGTCTAATCAAGGCAAAAAGACAAACAACCCAGTGCAAATAGAATCGAGTCAAACCACTGGGGGAGAAATAAGATGCATAAGGGAGAGCAACTGTTTACCAGTTTAAGATACTCTTTTATTTTATTTATTTATTTATTTATTTTCGAAGCGAAGATGCACTTGACAGGTTGATGATGATTGGCTGAATGCAACATTACTTCATGATCTTTTTACTCAGTATTATTAATTGATAACATCTAGGGGAGAAATTTGGATTAGTAAATAAGTTAATCGGACATGTTGCATTCAGCCGATCATCGCCCATCTGTCAAGTGCCTCTTCTCCTCGATATATATATTAAAAAAAAAAAAAAAAGTATAGTTAATTCAGCTTTTTCGATACCTTTTCATTCGAAATAGAAGAGTTTGATATAACCTTCATTAAATTCCTCACTACCAGACGCCTACCCTAACCAAAAAAAAGAAAAGAAAGAAAGAAAGAAAGAAAAGAGAAGAATCGCCCGTATTTAACAAGAATAACAAACAAGATGTCATAGGACTGAAGATATTAAATAATCTCACCTAGTACAGCGATTATGTCCTTTAAAACTCAGAACACGTACAGTTTCAATCAGTATTTCCCTTACGTTGACTCGAAACTGTGTTAGTCTCAGCGAGATCTTGCTGAGCGAACCGGTGATATTCAAAGGTGTCAGGAGTAGACTGTAGCACCAGTCGAGCAGGGCAGTACTCCCGAGGTGGATGGAAAGCTGATGACAGGGAGTGCTGGAGCTCCCGTTTCATCAGCCCTCAGGACTAGTTCCTGACCATGTAGGCCAGCATGCTCTCCAACACAAATTTCTCTAAGAATCTACACCAAACTACATGCACAGTACACACTACACTTCTTTTTCCAAAATTCAAAAAAAAAAAATAAATAAATAATGGCGTCTCATTACCCAGCCTCGGAGTCCCCAGGGGGGGGACCATAAATGCCCCCACCTTCCGCCCCTCTCCCGGTGACGACTTGAGGTACCTGGAACCACTGTCTGACTCTCTTCTTCTTCATTTCTGCAATATTCGCGGCCTTTCCTCTAACTATCGCTCTGTTGAGCACCACCTCTCCTCCTCTAAACCTCACCTTCTTTTTCTAACTGAGACTCAGCTGTCTGAGGCAACTGACAGCAAACCCTTTTCTGTATCCTCCTACTTTCTCTATACTCATTTCAAAGCCAAAGGTGGCTGTTGTGTATATATACGCAACGACTTATCTTGCTCTCGTGTTCCTGAACTCGATTCTTCTGAATTTTCTACACTCTGGCTTCGGCTTTCCTGTCACTCTCTGACTAAATATATCTGTGCTGTTTACTTATCCCCTAATTCTACTGACTATCAAAAATTCTTCGAATATCTTACTTCTACGATGGAACACATTCTATCCATTTCTCCTTTCTCTGAAATCTCCATTCTAGGAGATTTCAATGTTCACCATCACCTTTGGCTCTCCTCTCCTTTCACTGATCCACCTGGTGAACAAGCCTACATCTTTTCTATCCTTAATGACCTAGAACAGCTTGTACAGCACCCTACCCATATCCCAGACTGCCTTGGAGAAAGCTCCTATATACTTGACCTCTTCCTTACAACTAATCCTTCTGCTTACACTGATAATCTTTTCTCTCTGTTGGGCTCCTCCGATCACAACCTTATCACCTTAACCTGTCCTATCACTCTAGTACGACCTGTGGACCCTCCAGGGAAACGTCGCCTGTGGCATTTTGGAGCCACGGATTGGGAGGCCCTCAGGCAGTACTTCTTTGATTTTCCCTGGAATGATTATTGCTTCCATGGCCGGGAGCCATCTGAGTGTGCCTTGCGCATTACGGAAGTTATTCTCTCGGGCATGGAAGCATACATTCATTTCTCATATCCTTTGACTAACGCAAGAAAGCCATGGTTTAATCACGCTTGTTCTAATGCTGTCCGCAACAAGGAGAGGGCCTACAAAAGGTACCGGAGCCAACCCACCCCTGAATCACATCATCTTTACGTTTCTGCCCGGAATCGTGCTAAGTCTGTTCTTCGCTCTGCTAAAAATACTGTAATTTCATCCGTACTAAATGCTCTCAGTTCTCCAGCTCGAATTCTTCCCGCTCCTTCTGACACCTTGCCAAAAACCTTTCTAACAACTTTACCTCATCATCCTTCCCTCCTCTTTTCTACTCTGATGGTTCTGTAGCTATTTCTTCTACTGATAAAGCAGATCTCTTCGCACAGACTTTCTCCTCCAATTCCACCTTAGACGATTCTGGTGCTGTTCCTCCATCACTTTCCGCCTCTGACTTCCTCATGGCTGACATTGAAATTTCTTCAGTTGATGTATTTTCTGCCATCACTGGCCTCAGTACTAACAAGGCATATGGGCCTGGTGGAGTCCCTCCTGTTGTTCTCAAGAACTGTGCTTCTGTGCTTTCACTCTGCCTAGGCAAACTCTTTCGCCTTTGTCTGTCAACTTGTACCTCTCCTTCTTGCTGGAAGTTTGCTATCATTCAGCCAGTCCCAAACAAGGGTGACCACTCCCAACCCTCCAACTATCGTCCAATTGCTTTAACGTCCTGTATTTCAAAAGTTTTCGAGTCAGTTCTCAATAGAAAAGTTTTAAGGCATCTTTCCTATCACTACCTTATTTCTGATCGTCAGTACGGGTTCCGTCAGGGACGATCCACTGGTGATCTTCTCACCTACCTTTCAGACTCCTGGTCATCCTCCTTTCGGGACTTTGGCGAAAGCTTTGCCATTGCACTTGACATCTAAAAGGCTTTTGATCGAGTCTGGCATAAATCTTTAATTTCCAAACTGCCCTCTTACGGTTTCAATTCTTCTATCTGTGCCTTCATCGCTAGTTTCCTTTCTGGTCGTTCTATAGCCGATGTTGTAGACGGCCATCATTCTTCTCCTAGACCTATCGACAGTGGTGTTCCTTAGGGCTCTGTCCTATCACAAACTCTCTTCCTTTTATTCATCAATGACCTTCTAAGCTGTACATCTAACCCTATCCACTCATACGCTGATGACTCCACCGTTCACCTTTCCATTTGGTTCCCGCAACGCCCATCTCAGCAGTTACTTCAACAAACAAGGGATGAAGCTATGGCACACCTAATGTCTGACTTGTCTCGTATCTCTGACTGGGGTAAAAATAATCTTGTTGTTTTTAATGCATCTAAGACTCAGTTCTTACACCTATCAACCCGTCAAAATCTTCCACAGGTATACCCACTAATGTTTAATAATATTCAGCTTAATCCTGCATCATCCTTGAACATGCTTGGGGTTTCATTTACTCGGGACTTATCTTGGAAAGATCATATTACATCTCTTGTAAAATCTGCTTCCAAGAGATTGGGTGTGCTAAGCCGACTCCGTTCTTTCTTTACCCCTGCACAATTGTTGACTCTCTACAGGGGTTTTATCCGCCCCTGTGTGGAGTACAACTCTCATGTGTGGGGAGGCTCCCCACATACAGCTCTTCTCAGTAGGGTGGAGTCAAAGGCTTTTCGTCTCATTAACTCCCCTCCTCTTACTGACTCCCTTCAACCTCTGTCTCTTCGCCGCACTGTTGCATCTTTATCTCTTTTCTATCGCTAATTTAATGGTCACTGCTCCTCTGATCTGTCTGCATGCATTCCTCCACCTCTACGACGGGCGCGTAGCACCCGTCTAGCAGCAAACTCTCATCCCTTTTCTGTCCAACTCTCTAATGCAAGAGAACCGTTACTCCCAGTCCTTCATTTATGCAACAGGTCAGCTCTGGAACTGTCTCCCTCTGTCTGTATATCCTGCTGCCTATGATCTTCAGTCTTTCAAACGCAGTGTGTCCAGGCATCTCGAAATGAATGGATCTTGAATTTGGCTCTCTCTTGTATTTTGTTTTTCTCTTGGAGGGAACTCTTATTGCATGCTCATGGCCTTTCGTTCCTTCTTCCTTGCATAGGGGGGCGCGGTAGCACAGTGGTAGCGCGCTGGACTCGTAATCGGGGGATTGCGAGTTCGAGCCTCGCCCGGGCTGCCGTGCTGGGAGTGGTAGCTCGCTCCTGTAACCCTAGCGGGGCTATATAGTCCAATACAGGGCTTAGCTCGGGGGAACTCCATTTCTCCCATTTTCTCTTCCTCGCATAAAAAAAAAAAAAGCTCCCTTCATTAGGTCGGAGCCCCTGCTTTGTATGAGGGTTATTGACGACAACTATACAGGGGGATCTGGATTAACATCTCCGGTTCGAAAAGGCTCTCTTAATCTAAATAATACCATATGAAAGTATCAAGACTAAAATTTGTTGTTGTTGTTGTTGTTGTAGCCCCAGGTTCATGTGGACGTGAACCTATTGGACTTGAAGCTGAATATGTCCTTCTACAATCCATCCTCCTCCTTTAGGGGATGGGAGAGGGAGCTGAGGGATATTTGTACATCCAGGCATATCCTCCTCCCAGGTACTGTACATCGTTGCCACCACTGGAAGGAACCTCTCTTTAACACCAAGACAAAAAATTTAACGATATCATCGTAGTGAGTTGTTCGGCGAGGAGTAAGGTGACACTGTGGATTAGGTGACGAATAATGTTGTGAACGTAGGAGTCTGGGAATGCTAATACTGTTTCCATTTACCCTTTCATGGTCGAGACAACTAGTGTAACCTTTCAGCTAACGCTAAACGATTTCATTCAGCTGGGAATGAGTCATAAGAGCCTGAGAGGGGAAAGGCAGTATAAAAATAACCGTCAGTCACCTTGAGTTTCCATGAGATCCTCCTAAACCCCTTCACTATAACGGCATCATCTTTTTATATTCGTACTATTTTCAGACTATTTTATATATCTCAAAGTGAGCCCCATGGTACTGAAGGGGTTAATATGAAAGCTGCCGGTGCGTAAGACCCTACCATTTCGAAAACCATTTTCTTATCTAAACAAAACCTTCAAGTGTTATCAAGAATAACGTAAGAAAAGAAGCATTATAGTGAGCTCGAAGAAAAATAAAGATCATTCAACGTTTATTTAGCGCACGAGCGTTTGGTTTACCTCTAAGTATGATGCTGTATTTTTCTTGTAGCTAAAACCTAACTATTTTCACCCAAAATATAAATGGGACCCTCTTGATTCACCGGTTGATAATACCTCCTTTAACTTTTTCGGCTTTTTTCTTTTTCATCCCTTCTAGACGAAAGACCAGATTAAAGAGGTTAATGAGAAGAACTGTTTGATGAAGTGGGATTAAATTATTATACCTAAACTAACTCAGAAAAGATGTAAAAAATACAGATGTTTCTTCGTTCAAATGAATGCTTAACCACCTTCCTCACGGAGCTACGATGTGAAAAAGGACTGTTAATCTTCCTTGACCTTGAAAAAGCCTTCGAGCTCGCCTACCCTGGAGCTATCCTGACTGCCCTCGCTCACACAGGGATATGTGGACGTCTTCTCCGGTGGCTCGAAGATATTTTCAAGGATCGGGAAGCGCAGTTCGCTTTCAGGGACATAAATCCTCCTCGCACAAACACACAATCGGTACCCCACAAGGAAGTATAATCAGCCCAACCCTTTTCAGTAAACTCATGAAGTGCCTCCTCGAAACAGACCTAGGAGCTGGTGATCAACTTCTCTCCTATGCTGATGATCTAACCTTAATTATCTGAGGCGGGCCATAACACAGCCGAGCCCAAAGAGCCCTCTCACGTCTTCACCAAGGCTGCATTAACCCTGGCCTCAAAGTCAATACTAAAAGAAAAAAAAAAGACCTACCATTCGGCATCAAAACACCCCAGCAACAACTATACCGCGGCAGCACACCAATTGATTTCCACCACCCACCTGTACCTGGGAGTGTGGCCCGACTCAAGACTGAGCTTCCAAACAAAAGTCAGGTACCTACGGAGACAGTCAGACTACACCTCAGTGTACTGAGACCCCTAGCAGGAAAAGGCAATGAAGCCTCATATCGAATACTCCGACTCTTACATCCAAGCCATCCGATCTATCGTGGACTTCTGTGCCCCAAGTCTATTCAACATCGAGACACCACATGTAAAAAAATTAAAAGTCATCCAAAACCAGGCACTGCATATTATCCCCAGCTCCCCACGATGGATCCGTCCCTGCAACCTTCGTATTGAATGCTTAGTCAAGTCACTCCACCACAGCATACGCTGGGCCAGCAGCAACCAAATTGGCCCACAGTGCATCCCCTGTCCCACCCACCCCCTTCAACAAATTAAAAGCCTCAGTCTACAGACACTCAGAATTATTCACAAAATTTGGATTCACACCGCCATCCGTACAATACGAACCTTTGACATATCCAACCACATCATCCAGAACCCAGATACACCTAACCAGGACTGTAAAGAACCCCCTCCATTGTCCCCACCACCAATCAGACTCCTTATCCCTAGCTCTATTGCAAGGAAAACACACTCTTCCCCAGAAGTCACGTCAAAAAGGACTAGAAAGGATAACCCCTCACTTTCCCAGGTTTCATCTCCTACTACACTGACAGCTTAGTCGACCATCCCAAAGCAAGGGTCGCCTTTGTATGTGAGGATAAAACACAAAAAGCACGAATAACCAATGGATCTTCAACCCTACAGACAGAATTACACGCCATTGCTAAAGCACTAAGAGATGCTCACACCACTTCATCTGCGACATCCATCAATATCCACATAGATTCACTCTCAGCAATCCACACCCTCCACCGAATAGAACACCACAGCAATGAAAAAATTTTCTCCAAGATTCTCAGCACTGGGAAAACCATAACCATCCACTGAATACTCAGCCGCGTTGGCATGCTGCCAAACGAAAAAGTAGACAGTGCGGCAAAATCTACTTTCACACACCCCGACATCAATATATAACATTCCCACCAGCCTACCGCAGATAGAACAAGCTATACGAAGAAAAAAAAAAAAAAAAACACCCTCACGCAAGAAGACCACCAAGCTTGGGTCAACAGAGGATCCCAGTCTGCTTGTTGGTACACTTCAGCCACAGAATACGAACCCATTCCAGCTACAAGCCACGTCTCCAACAGACTACTCACCCGAGTTCGCCGCCTTCGGCTGGGCTACAGCTGCCACTCTTTTATCATCAACGGTAACCGCAATGCGACTTGCGAAAACTTCAATACAGACACACCCTTCCCCCTACAACATTACCTTCTCAGGTGCCCGGCAGCTGCACGAATCAGAAGTGGTAACATTTACCTCAGTCCCGACATGGCAAGAACATCACCTTCAGCAATACCCTCTGACAATGAGAAATGCTGCCACATCAGTGGTACGCAACCCTGCTCTAACGACTCTACTCGAAGCCGTCCAGAATGCTCCCCCACCAACTTAAAAATTGAAAAGAAAAAGAAAAAAAAAAGGACCATCTGTCTCATACAAAGCACATCAGAAACCCCTGACTGGGCTACAGTAAGGCCCAGTCCCCCTTCACTGCAAGGGGAAAGTCAAAATCAATCATCAATCAGTCGTTAAAATGGACGTCTCGTTTTCATGCATATTTAATATTAGATTGTTTTGTCAGTTCCCAGTACAGTAATAAGGCAACATTTTAGGGTAGAACACACACACACAGACACACACACACACACACACACAAAGGAATTACCTCTTATTAGTTATTACTGTGTAAACGTAAAGTAAACCACCACAGACACTGACAGACAAATAACAGCAAACAGACTCTTGTTGTAGTAACTGAAGCGAAATTTACAATAATCATTAACCTGTATACCAGCCTATCATCATCATCATCATCTTCCCACTATTACACATGAGTGAGTGGGATCTTGATACAGGACAAGAGGAAAAACTGAGTAGAACAGTCAAAATGCCCAGCGCAAAAACTCCACACCTTTGTTCACGAGTATTGTTTACTGATCTAGCCATTCCATACGATTTGGAATAAAAAAATAAACAAGTATAATCCTTGTTCAAAAACTAGAATAGATAAAGATAGTGATTTCATATATACCGCAATCGACCAAACACCAGCGTAATGTATAACAGCAATTACCTGGTTGAAATATAAACGACTTCGAAATAACAGTTCGCTTGTATGCAGTTAGCCTTAACTAAAGCGAGAACAAACAAAGATTGTTTAACAAAAATAAATAAGTGATTACGGTATTTAGTTTTAAAAATATGTATATATTACTGTGAAATAATGGTAGACTGAACGTATAATCCCTTCCTGAAAAAAAAGACGGATAATGCTAAGGAAACAACCCGTCTGCACATAAATGTAATAAATATCAGAGCAATTACTTATTTACAAACGTGCGATTTCGCAGCTGAAAATGATAATCCTTGGCTGAAAACAGGGATAAAAACATTGTTTCCAAGAATAATTAGGCACTGCACACTAAGGGAGTATAACAACAGCTGATATTTAGTCCACCCACAATGAACTTTGATGGCATGCAGGCTCAACCCCTTCATCATGACGACGTATTTTTTCATTGTCTCATTACCAGCAGACGATTCTGTTCAACGGTTACGTTCAACCTGAGTGGTGAAGGTGTTGATTAAGACTATATCTAACCTATCCAGTTTGAAAAATCTCGTATGCTAAATAAAGCTACCATGTGAGAGAAATAATATAGTAAAAACCAGTACAGTGCTCTTTGTGAGCGCGTGACGAGCGAGCGAGCGTTTGTACATATTCCTAACACCATAATTTCACCTTGATGCAAACTTTCAACATTTCTGGTGAGGCAGTTGGAAAATTACAGTAGAATAATTGAGCTAAACTATTTACTTGCTCACGTTTTATCTCTCTCTCTCTCTCTCTCTCTCTCTCTCTCTCTCTCTCTCTCTCACACACACACACACACACACACACACACACACACACACACGGGGAGAGGGAAAGAAAAACAACTCATACTTCGCATGTTTCACGTGCACAGCGTTTTAAATCGAATTCATAGGGGGAGCATGTCAGTTGAAGCCCTCGGTACATTCCCTTGGAAATATGGGATTACAAGTTGTTCCTCTGGTTTCATGAGTAAATATATAGCTAAAAACAAAATTTATTGCATGCATCTACCACCTGCTGAAAGAACCTCTTTCCTATCTCACATAGTAGAAAAGTTATTAGTCTCTGAAAACTATCGCCATCTGGCCGTGTCGTGTCGGGCCGGACTGGATCGTTTCGGGCCGCTCATGTCTCAGCTGAATGTAAACACTTCGCTATGCTTGCTCATCTCGTTCGCAATTACATCCCCTGGCTGAGGAGGTTAACAATACTCTCACCCCCTGGCTAGAAAAATAAATGTTTACAAAAAGTATATGGTCTTGGATACCAGAGAAGTAATAGCAGAGCAGTTATGATATCGAACCAAAACACAATGGACCGAGCACAAGACTCAGCTAAAAACCTTTACTAAAAATAAGCTGAGACACAGTTTACATCAACAACTGGTCCCGCACAGCAAAGCAGTATAGTCAGCCCCAACACAAACGACTTCACCGACGTACAGGCAGCGTTAAATGCACTCACATCTCTTCACCTAAACAGTAGACAGGACGGTGTTTACAACCATATTCGGCCCTGGCAAAAGTACGAATGACCTTGCACAACGATGGAGCTAGCAACCTTTGACTGGAAGCTGGCATAAACATAGGCAATATTTACGGAATAATGGATCCTGCACAATAAGAGCAAGCATCAGTAGAAACACAAACAGGTTCGTTTATGTATGGTCATCCTCTACCATCTCACGGTGGCGTCAGTTCTGCTAGTTCATTTTGGCTAACATACAATTTTAATCAACTGAGGGTTAGTCGTAGGATCGTGAGTGTGTTAACAGTCCATGGTTAACTACACTGACATCCTCTAAAAAAAAAAAAAATAAAATAAGTCAATGCTGTCAAAAATAGTTGGTCTCGAAGTATTGCAAACAATCCTTACCTAGTCAAGACCCAGACCACTTTGCACTAATCTCCACAATACCATGGCATGTTTATGTTAATTCTGATATCTCCAAATGATTTTATTCATTTTAGAAGATAGCTGAAACTAGAGGAATTAGAATGTTGTGTTTAACCTTTTCACACGATGGAAGTCTAATAAGGAGAATAAAATCGTGTGGTAAGAATCTAAAAAGATGTCATCGTAGTGACTAAAAACAAACATACCTTACAAACAGACAATAATGAAACTAATGACTGAACGTGCCCCTCCCCGTAGCAGTTATAAAAGAGCAATTATCCCGGCAAGGCACAAACAACCTCACTCTAACAGGCAAGAGTCCAACCAAAGACTGACCCCTGAAGAACACAGTGTTGCCATAAACGGTTTACTTTCCACATGTGCGCTATACATAACACAGCATGTACCTGTCCAAAACACAGAAGACCTTCCACTAGCAGTTAAGACTCCAACCCATTAGCCTAGATAGAAAAGTACTGACCCCGGGAGACTGAAGACTGTTTATACAAAAAGTTTACCCTCCACATGGACGCTATATCTAACAAGCCAATTATCTAGCCAGTACGCAAACGATCTTGCACTAACAAGCAAGACCCGCACCCAGTAACCCACATTACAATGTGTATTGATCCAGAGGGAACAGAGGGTGTTCGCATGAGTGGCTCACTCTCCACTTAGACGCTGCACATCAAGAGGCAGTTGACTAGTCCAGTACACAGCATTATATGGTCAGTACTCACGACCTTGCACTATCAAGCAAGAATCCATCCCAGACACGAAAATTAAATAATACACTGGCCCTTGGAGGAGACAGAAATGATTATACAATTAACTTACCTTTTACCTCTACACCATACATACTGGAGTGATTATCTGGTCGAAACTTAAGTATATGCATACTCTCCTACCAGATGGGAACTTATAAACCGAAAATGAAAAATGTAGAGTGACCGTGGATTAGCTCAAGACACTTTAAACAAGAAGTGGTGCCAAGGCACAGCAAACCCGTCCCCGGTAGTCATTTTAGTGGTGACGTATAAACACAACAGGATATCTACAGTCGTCAAAGATGTCTCATATCAAATTTGGAGTAAATCGGATGAAAATTGACGATTTTATGCTCATTTGAAATTTTTGGCCCGACCTACCTGACATTGACCCCTCTGCCGCTAACGGGGGTGACCCCCCTGATGTAATGAGGCATGTTATAGAATGCAGGCTGGAAAGAATCACATTTAGGTTTTGGTTTTATGTCGATGTGACGAATTTGAAAGAAGTTCTGACGAAAAAACGATGTTTACTCTCCTCCTCCTCTTTTTTTTTTTTTTTTTTTTTTTTTTTCCCTACAGCCTGGGCCTTGGCCCAATGTGGCCCAAAATTTAATCAGGTGATCAGGTCATAGCCCATCATCCCTGTAATTTTAGTCAAAATCGTACCTATAGTTTTCGCGTAAAGTTAACAGACAGACAGACAGACAAACAAACAGACAAACCGAGTGAAAACAATACCAGTCCCCAAGCCCCTCCGGGGCGGGGCGGATATTTAGTGTTTTTTTTTTTTTTTTATCAAACACCAGAGACTTCTCATGAAATCCCTCCCCTCCCTATGATTTCCTTTTTATTAGCTGTTGAGAGATTTCGAGCTTGGGAGGACAGATAATATCCACTGACTGCTTCACTAAGTTAATAAAAAGAAAAGGGGGAGAAGCTATATTATAAACAGAGTGTTGTTTGGTTTCGTGCCAACGAAGTTAGTGAATGGCTTGAAAGCCATTAGATCATGAATTTTCTACTCTACCTACAATACTTCACGTGCACACGCGAGCGCACGCACGCGCACACACACACACACACATCCCCTCGAGTGGCTAGAACACTATAAAGGTACCGTATATTCTGGAATGACAGGAACACCTTGAAGGTATATCCCCGAATGGCAAGAACGCGATAGAGGTATAGTCATCTTTAACCCAAGCGACACCCCACTCATCTCCGGGATTCGAACACAGAAGCCGCAACAAAAACAGTAATCGTGACCCCGGAGTGACTCGAACACCCAGCCTTCTGATCTGGAGTCAGACGCGCTACCATTGCGCCACGGGGCCCATGTAGGTTAAAGGGAGGGAAAGGGACCTTGAGTTATCTTTAAACCGAACGACACCGGGCGGCTGAGAGAGGGAGGGAGAAGGGGAAAGGAGAAAGCGGGACGGTGTGGGGTGGTGGAGAACGAGTACTAAACACTTCTTAGTAGTTATTAATGCTCCCGGCTAAGCACGTATCATTCAGTTTTTAATCCGTTCACCTTATAGTCTTGCTTTTTACTTTATTTTGCCACAACCAGACGATTACACTCAGCTCGGGAGAGGTCTTTCTAGCTTTGACAGGTTAGATATTTCATTCAGTAACCTCTTCACTGTAGCTGGTCCCCTTTAAGCTGAATAAATTCGTCTGGTGACTGCAAGAAAAAAGTAATTTATTCCCTCAGAGAGAGGGGGAACTTCGTCAAGCAGCCCACGACAAACACCCACACAGACAGACATACGGACAGGAAGGGTTTCATCATCAAATAGCCTACGAGAGAGAGAGAGGGGGGGGGAGGAAATTCAAGTAGTCCACGAGAGAGAGAGAGAGGGGGGGGTGGGAGGATACTGAACACGTACCGCTCACTTATTGATCCCTAGAGTTTGTTTGCTGCCGAGGGGGATGACCAAGGGTGTGTGAGTTATCTTTAATGAGACAGGCAGAGACGGGGTGGGCACTGAACATTCATCAATCACTAATGAATCTCTCTCTCTCTCTCTCTCTCTCTCTCTCTCTCTCTCTCTCTCTCTCTCTCTCTCTCTCTCTCTCTCACTTTGTTGTTGATCTGTGCACTGAGACAATGCATGATAAATTTAGTAAAGTTCGGAGTAAACAATATCTTAATGGAATAATACACATGGGAGTTTAATAATACTCAAGGAAATCAATGTACCCTCATTTCATTCTCTCCTCTAATAACCCTTCCGTATGATTACATGCTTTTATTTTAATTCGAGAGCGATTTTAGGCAGCTCGGTAATGGTCTCGTATGGTGAAAAGATTAATAGAATTGTATCTATATGCTTCACTTAGACTGGTTTCACATTATTTCAATCGTCAGAATATAATAAAAGTACGTCATCGCACTGAAGGGCCGGTGCTTATCATATAAGTATAAAAAATTCCAGTAATGTTCTGTCGTTAAAATAATTACGGTAGAATGCTGTATAGGTAAGTTACGAAACAGTTGTAGCTTACCGTTTCACTTTCTTGATCTGATCTATTTTCTTTCACCTTCAATATACTGTATTCATTCTAATGTCTCGTCAGTTATTATACCCCCTCATATTTTCTGCGTCAATTATACTCGCTCATCTTATTGTGTCATCTAATTTACTCGCTATAATAATCTTGTCTGTAACACGCTTAGTTTAATTTCGTATCTCTCATCCTGACCACATTTCATTTACAGTTTATTTATCTGGGAAAATTCAGTGATAAACTACCGCTTAGATGAGGAAATTTATGACGGTGGCCTGACTTGGAGGAGGGTTACGAGTATTACGTTTGCTGAGACCTTCCCTCACAAGATGCGGCGTCAAGGAAAAGATGAATGGCCTGATTGCTAATTGGTTTAGGATATCAGGTAACACTTATTCCTTAGCTATTTGTTATGCATATTTCTCAGTATCCTTCTAGACGTGCTTATGTAAACTGTCAATATTTAATCTATACAGTCAGCATGCGAGAGAATGTTAAGATGTAATATGCAAAGTAAATCGTTACGGAGGAGGTGTTGCGAAGTCTTCTCAGGCATTAAGAATATGGTGTTCATATAGATATGACAGACTTCCATACCTTCCTACAAACTTACCATCAGTTCCTGCCGTAAGCAAGAACTGTTTTTGAAGAAAAAAAATTGGTACATGGAAAGATTCTACGGCAGTCTACGCTCTTCTTTCCTTGTCCTCCCAACAAGAATACATATTATTAACGGCAGATGTTTGATCTGGAGCTAGTTTCACAATCAGCGTTCTGGAGCCATATTCATGAACTTTCTTTAGCTTAAGCTGTGGATGATATTGATTGCCTGTAACTTTATCTTTATTCATGAAAATACCAAACACTTCCCAACCAAACAGAAGTGCAAAACATTACCAAACGATAGTATTCCTGACAAATATATAATGTTATGGAAATTTGTTTGTCCTAAGAATTAGCTAACCTCGTTTATGATCACGGCACCAGACTTGTACGATCTGAGTCTGATACTTTCTTTGTTCTTCCTAAATAAATAAATAAATAAATAGGTTACAACAAGAGACAGCGTTTTTTTTCATGTGCCTCAGCTAGTGTTTTACTTGTCCCATGCACTAATTATCTTGACTACAGTTGGGAATACATCTTGATTTTGCTTGTGAATCTCGGCCATAATAAATAAGACATTAATTATCTTTCTTGTAGGAAGGGAAACGTTGTTATGGCACTTCATTCTCATACTTATTCGTTCCTTTATTTGTTTGTATATCAGTCTCCACCCTTCTGCCTATCTACCTGTCTGTCTATTTTGTCAAGTCTTTTTGTCCCTATGTCTATCAATTAGTATCTCTTTGTCTATCTGCCTCTCTTTGTCTATTTATCCGCATATATCAGTCTATCGATCTGTCTGCGGTACCTGTCAATTAGTCTACCAGTGAGTATGTATTCCCGACGCCACATGCTAATATTAGGGATTGCCTGGACATAGGACACCACGGCATATACTTGCCAACAATATTATGTCATCTCTCTGTCACGTACAGGTGGGCGTCAGTGTTGCAATACTAACACTCACTGCCAGGCAAGAGAGAGAGAGAGAGAGAGAGAGAGAGAGAGAGAGACTGACTTCCTTTGCCCCCACAACAAACAGGACTGGCAAGCACACCACTGAATGAATAACAATTGCTGTTGTTGATAGTGTTGTTGTTGTTGTTGTTGCTGTTGTCGTTGTCGTTGTTGTTGGCGTTTTTGTTGTTGTTACCGTCATCGTTGTTGTTGTTAATGTTTTTGTGACTAGAGATACTTGTTTACAGGTGGTGACAGACTGAGCTGTAATCAAGGTCATAAGCTTTCTCTCTCTCTCTCTCTCTCTCTCTCTCTCTCTCTCTCTCTCTCTCTCTCTCTCTCTCTCTCTCTCTCTCTCTCTCTCTCTCTCTCTCTCTCTCTCTCTCCAGTCCATTTCCCTTACCTACCATACCCCATTCCCCTGCCTGTCGTCCCCATTGACCACCTACTTCCTGTGTTGTGACGAGAAAGAGAGAGAGAGAGAGAGAGAGAATGTGTGTGTGTGTGTGTGTGTGTGTGTGTGTGTGTGTGTGTGTGTGTGTGTTGGGATATTGATGTAGTTTTCATTTGTGTCGCATAAGCATTTTTGAGAGTATGGGCGTTTTCATTATTATCATACGTGTTTTTAGTCACCCTCTAAAAACTGTACCAAGAATCCCTCAGTTTGATATTGGCATTCCTCTTTTCCACAGTCTTATATACGTTTACCCACTCCACTTCTGTGTCAGCCATTCCTTTGTGTTTCTCCATCTTTTCTCTCCCTTTTATCTTCTCCCTTCCTTTCCCTTCTCTTTTCCTTTCTCAGCCTTCATTCCTTTTCTCACCTCTCTTTTTCTCTTCCCTTCCATCCCTATAACCAACTTCCCCTATCCATGGTTGCCTTTCCTTCATCGCCTTTTTATTTTCCCTATCCTTTCCCTCCCCCAGTCCTTCCCTTACCCCATCCATCCCATGCTTTCATTACCTCTTCCATACTTTCTTTTCTCCCATCTCTTCCTCTCTTCCCGTCCTCCATCTCTTCCTCCACTACTTCTGCACCTTCAATTCCAGTTCATCTCCTTTTATCCCTTACTTTCTCTTTTCAGCTTTTCTCTTCATCTCTTCCATTACCCTCATTCCAAACCCATCCACCCCTTCCTTCCCATCCTATCTTCTTTTTGTTCCCTCCTCTCTCTTCCCTTCTCTCCACTTCCATTTCCTCCATTTCCTTTCCCTCGACTCCTGTTCTCTCCACTTCCCTTCTTTCTCATATGTGCCAGCCAGCTCCACACCCTCCTCGTTCGGACCCTAAACTTAAAATATTCCTGCATGACAGTCTTATTAAAATTCCCTGGATCGGCCTTACCACTAATGACAGGGTTGTAGTGGTAATGGCAGGGAAAGTAAAGGTTTTCAAGCAAATGTGTAGAGTTGCGGCCAATATTTCATCCCTACCCCAGCCCCGCTCTGAGCACTCAGATTTGGATGTGTTTTGGTCACTGCATGGTCACTACCTGGAAAAAAGAAACTTTGATCTCGCTTTCAATAAGATTTTTATCCTGCCCTCAGTTCCAGTAGTCTCCATCAGCAGGGAGAAACTACTGAAATTGAATGCGCAGTCACTGCCAATAATTCCTTTTACCCTACCTCGAAATTGTCAAAACCTAACAAGATCTTGGTCAGTTGTTCATTTACTGTCTCAAAACTGCCCAGGTGTAGTAAATTTTCGTGAATAGTTCAATTACTCTTGCTTGAAGTGAAAGCAAATCCTGGCCTTGGTAATTTTTTTTTATATACTCCCCTCAGAGTCAAAACCGAATGAGGTCTTGGCCAGTAATATCTTTAAGCTCGAAACTGCCTTAGAACTTCAGCACATAATGGAATATTGATTAACATTTACTTTACACTATCTTGAAGCCCTAAATGAACCCGGAATCACTTTGGTTTTTGTTCAGGTGTGGTGAAGAGGCAGCGACTGAGTCACTTCCGAGCCTGGTAACTGGGTAGGTAAGAATGAACTTTTGGCTTTCTGGTACTCATGCACCTGAAAACCAACACTTTATCCGTCATCAGTTGAGCAACCTTGTCATCAGCGACAGGGTTGGTCCAGGGAATTTTAATAAGGCTTTGAAATGTAGGAATACGTGGAATACTAGACCAGAGAGAGAGAGAGAGAGAGAGAGAGAAAGAGTGCCGGGGGAGGGGGGCGGTGTGAGAAAGACATTGGGAAAGAGAGGGGAAAGAAACAATTTTTACTGGTACAGTTGAGAGAGGATGAAAGTAGAGGCGTAGAGAAAGGAGGCGAAGGAAATAAGAGAAAAATGATAGGATGCATGGAAAAAAAATTGGAAAAATGAAGAGAAGAAAAAGGGAGATAGCAGGAGAGAGAAAGGGCAAAAGAAGGGGCCGAAGGAATGGGAGAAAAATGAAGAGCAGAAAAGGGGAGATGGCAGGAGACATAAAGGATAGATGAATGGGGTGAAGGAACGGGAGAAAAGTAAGAAGAAATGAGAGGAAAAGGGAGTACGGGATTGGAGAAGGGAAGGGGTGGGAGGAGAAAGAAAAGGTAAGAAGGAGAGGAAAAGAGCGTAATATACACACGATAAAGGGGAGATGGAGGAGGGAAAGGAAGGGAAGCATAGGGGTAACAGAGGGTTAGGGAAGAGAAGGGAGGAAAGAAAGGGGAGGAAAGGAAAGGGGAGTCAGGGAAGAATAATCAAAGAGTATCAGTGGTGGAAAAAGTGAAAAGTTGGCATAAAAGCAGAATGGGTAAGAGAGAAAAAGAAACGTGAAATTATATATATAATGTCGATACAGTATATGGCACCTTTAGGCGTTTCCGAATGTGTACTTCGGTGTTATATATATACGTACACACAGCAAAAAAAAACTATCGTTACAGGGGGGTCCGATGTGTTTCATACTGAACAACCTGGCTGTCTCGCTAAGGTTGGTAAGCCTGACAGTGGGTGAGTTGCCAAATAGGACGAGGTAGAAATATGCATGGGAGAAGCAATGGATATAGCTTATAATAAATATGCAACAAACACACGCAGGGATACCAATGGAGGAGGCTGTTATCAAAAACCTTCATTCGTGTGTCATATTATATCGCGCAGAAGGTGTAACGATAGTTTTTTTGTTGTGTATACATTATATATATATATATATATATATATATATATATATATATATATATATATATATATATACAGTATATATATATTGACAGTTCAAGCTTGTCTCTCACAAAAGTTTTACTCCAGTACATTGAGGGGATTCCGTTATAATTAGGTCCCAGTGCACACACACACACACACACACACACACACACACACACACACACACGCACGCGCGCGCGCAGGTGGTTTTTTTTTTTTTTTTTTTTCTGTCTGTCTGTCTGTCTCTCTCTCTCTCTCTCTCTCTCTCTCTCTCTCTCTCTCCACAACACAGGAAGGCGATTGTCAGAGGGGACGTGGGGGGGGGGGAATTATAGTTGGAAGTGAGGGATGGAGGATTCGCATGAGTGGAGAGATGAGGATGGATGATGGAAAGAAGAGAGGAATTAGGAGAAGAAGGAGTAAATGAAAAAAAAAAAACGGAAAAAAGTTCAGGAGAGAGAGAGAGAGAGAGAATGAGCCTGTCGGCCTTATGCTTAAAGCAAAATCAGAGCCTTTCCTAAGCCAGTTATATCAACACGGTATGCTTAAAGTTAAAATAGGGTAAGATTTCCCTCCATTAGTAGTTGATCCAAATCTTTTAAAGGAAAGCATGGTATGGCTTTCGCAAACCCTATAATTATTTATTCGTGACAAGCCCTGTATCTGCAGAAAACATAGAATAATGTAGATGATTTATATAACAAATCTTTTAACATGCTGAAAATGCAAAGCACGTAAACAGTGCAACTGAATTGTTTGTTATTAAAATTAGAGGCTGGTACCTTAAAGAATATTTTATCAAGGGCAAGCTTGGGCCATGACCTGCGCTAGTGGTAACATCTGGTGAGGCGGTCTTTTTTTTTTTTTTTTTTTTTTTAAGTAGGAAATGAAATGCTTATTGTTGCAAAAGTACAGTATATAGACAACGTAATATGTTGTCCATAGACCCACCACCTTTTGTTGTATATTATACAACCAAAGGAGGTGGTGGGTCTTGCCATAGAGTTACATAGTCAGTGGTCATAACGTGCACAAAGCATACCACAAAAGGACGTGATCCTCAAAATGACATGTTAAAACCAGTTTCGTACATTATCTGTGTGAGAACTGAATATCGGACCTTCACTCAGTGTTGTAAGTAATAATAATTATACATGCTAATGTCTCGTATAATACGAGAAAGTTAAGTTTCTTAGCGCATAGGTCAAACTATGATGCGTCGTGACAGCATCAGATCTTAGCGTTTCAGTCACAGGCATTGCAAACTTTATTTGTCCCTTTTTTTTCTTTAAAAAAAAACAATGCTTACAAGCAGCATCCTATTCATCTCTAGTAACTCCAGCGCTAGCTTTCATATTTACAACATAAGTTGTGATTGAAAGGCTTATTATTGTAAAAATATATAAAGTCTATCTATAAAGTACATATATAGAAATTAATACTGATATATGAATAGCTCTCGGGAAATGGTTTTGTTTTGTTGTGACGGACATCATATTGACGAAGAATAGTCACGGTGACTCTCACTTGAGTCTGTTTAAATCATTTCCAACATAACAACTGTTCCTCAAACAGGTAGGAATGGTCAAGCAGGGCTACCAAGCGCCCACTTTCCCTTAATGGTCTCTTAACACACCAAATATCAACTCCAGATTAACTTCAAAGACCTGCGGCATTATGCATCAGCTGATGCAACAGCTGACATATTAGATCAGCTTAAAATTTCAAGCTGAGCAACTTTTTATTTCATAAGTCGCTAAAATGCCTTCTTATAGCCGAAATTAAAAATCACCAAATATCAACGGATGCGTCAGCTGACGCAACATTTGACATGTTAAATCAACTCATATTTTCAAGTTGCGCAACATTGTGTTTCCTAAGAAAATCGCTCAGAGCTCTCCAAGAGCAGATATTCCAAGTTTCCTTGATGGAAGAAAAAAAAAAAAAAAAAAAGTCCCACAGGTGTACTACTAATAGACCTGTCGGCTTCGCCGGAGATAAAAAATGAGGGTTTGCCTGTGCCTTCCTTAGTACGTAAACTAGGGATCAGGACAGGGACTCTCCATTTGTGTGTAAGCATACGGCCGTGTGGCAGCTTCAGTCTGTCCAGCTTCTCTAAGCGTCTGTGCATATTCAACAACAAAACAACAACAGCAACAACAAAACGTCGCGTTTCTCATTCAGTTGTGCGCCTGTTAGTTGTGCTTGTTGCCTGGCGTAGTGTGTTGATTCTCTCTCTCTCTCTCTCTCTCACTCCTCTTTCCCCGCTCCTCTCCCTTCTCCTCCTGTCCCATGCCCTCTCCTCCCCTTCATTCCCCATCCCCTTCCCTTCCCTCGAGTCCTCCCCCTCCCCCTCCCTCTCATCGAGTAACTTCCTGTGTGATGCCGCAGATGATGTCATGTGCTGTTTACTTTTTAACGGCAGATTTATTTCTCTTGTAATTATGACTTCAAAGCTTTAGTTGATCTTATACAGTCGCCCCTAGAAGTGATGGCAGAGTTTCAGATTGCTTCGGTCACTCTGCACTGATATACGTTCAATGAAAACTTAGTGAATATATGGTAAAACTTATACCTCCATTACGTCATATATAATAAAATATATATTATATCACGCTAAGAATTATGTAAAATGAATAACATGAGGGAGTGATATATTAGAAGTTAACACTCGGATATACGTCCCCTGATTTGAACGAATGTGTAATGTATTACTCCGCGCACGGAGCGCAGCGTAACCCCCTTTCCTGACGTATTTGCTTCCCAGGATAATACAGAATGCTCTAGTTTCGAAGACCAGTTAAGGAAAACTCTTGTGATTGCAATACACCACCTTATTTTGAATTGCTGTGGTGATGATACAGCAACAACAAGGATGCCGCAACAATGAAGTTTATCTTAGTAATTGATACACTACCTGCAGCAACACCAAGGCCATTGTGCCTTTATTCCTTGTCTTCCCCTCGTTTATAGCAACTTTATTCCTAACTGATGCAAAATTATTTTAAGCTGTAAGATATGAGGTTTTACTCTTTTCTCATACACTAGGCAATGAAGAAGACGAAAGCATGAGCTTATACTCCTGCAATGCAAAAGCACATACTTTGTGCTCTATCTAATAGTCTCTAGTATCTTAAAATAAACTTCTGTATCCTGCTTAACTGAAAATGCTGATCTGAAAGGTTTGAACTCAGTGGCCTGTTTATGAACATTTGCATATTACTTCTCTTGCCAATTGTTTAGACACTGAGGATACTAGCCTACAATGACACAAGTTTGTCATTATCCAAGGAACTCCGACTCTCGGCAAATTTTCGAGGTTGTCCTTATTTTTCATTCATTGATAGTCCTTTGGGTTAATTAAAACTTCAAGAGAATTTTCTTAATGAATAACTGGCCAAATGCAGTGTAATAACTGCATGTCTTTGAGTAAGAGTTTGTTTCCTTCCGTGCATGTTAACCGAACCATTTAAAATAGCCTACTAACTTACGCCGCATTCCCGCTTTCTGTCGTCATCCATGGAGACAACAAAAACGGAAACAAATGACTTTAAATTATTCTTTAGTATTGTAACGGGAAATACTTTATTAATAATAATGACCAGTTATAATTGATTACTAAAGCGCATTTCTTTTTAGTCTTACGCTACTAAGAAATTATGATGTTAGCATATGAGATATGAACACCGCAATTTATTCCTGACTGTCCCTGAGCGATAGTTCTGACATTTCAATTTGTTCCGTTTAGGATTTCCTCTTATCGTGACTAACGAACTGATTCCCACAATTTTGAAATATTACGGTACTTTTGCATTTACTTATTGTTTTTTGTAACAATTTTACATAATGTGTTTCTCCTTGTAAAGATTTGAGGAAAAGTATGTATATTATTGCTGACCGAAAACTTCTGGATACTCTGCCGTCACTTCTTGGGCCGATTGTACATCTTTCGTAAACTGAAGAATATTCAGTTTGTAACAGGGGTATCATAATTAACACTTACGTAGCTAAAATCTCCCTTTAGTTGAATAGAATCATCTGACGGTAATGAGAATGACATAAAGATGATATCGTTATAGTGAAGCAATTAATAGATAAGTTTCTAACCTCTGCACCATGCAAGGTATGGCCTATGCTAAATACAATCGCCTGTCGGTATCTAGAACTAAATTTATAAAAGGACATAACTACACCGAAGGGATTCGTGGAAATAGTTTCTAACCCCTGCTACCAGAAGTCTCCTCGAGCTGAATACAGTCATCTGGCGGTGGCTAGAATTACAGACGTCATCGCACTAAAGGAATTAATTGCGACATAAGAACCACGTTATTTTCTTACGCCCACCTGCGCGACGGGGGATGGGCGTGAGTCAGCCCTTTTGTATATTATTCTTACTACCTTGACACGATTTTGTTCATATTAGGATAGCGCCCTAGTGGTGAAAAGGTAAATACAGGCCACATCTAACCCCCTCGAATTCGAGGTATCTTTCTTAAGCTGCATAAATTCGTCCGGAGACAGCAAGAATTAGACATACAATGGTGTCGTCGTAGAAAAGGGGTTAAATGATGTACCGCAACTTCCAGAATACCTAGAATGAACTTTACTGGCTTTCACCTAACCTACTCAGCACGGTGACTCTTCTTGCTATCGACTTTTTTTTTTCTCCCCAGTGGAGTGGTATGCTAGCTGTCAGAGGAGTAAAACTCCCCCGATTTAACTTTTAGCTTTTATGGTGGCATGTAAGCATTTTATTTCTCTTATAACCAGATGATTTTGCTCAGCTGAACAGAGTCATACGTGTCAGGGATGAGACTCGTAAACAAACTTACAGTGAGTTCCCAATACTAAGACTTACATTTACAGGAAGAACAAAACACAGATGATTCTTCACCCACCTCCTTCGGGCCTTTCTCGCAAACACATTTGTGACCTACGATAAAATTCCTCTCGTTTTGTAATTTGTTTTCGCAAGAAGAACAAAAAAGATGGGGAGATTCTGCATTCTTCTTTTCTTTGTCCTTCCAACAAAACGCGGGGATATCGAGTCTTTTTTTTGGGGTGCGGGGCAATAAAATATATGCTACCTCCACTCACCGATGACGTATTTTTCATTTCGTACCGTACTCGTTATCTCTGGATAATTTTACTCACCTATCGAGAGACTGTTCTTATTCAAGAGGTTAGATACAGCCTTCACTATGCCTTTAATATACAAGAGATCTTTCCTGAGTATAATATAATTGTTCGAGGTAATAATAAATCATTTTAATAGGTCACCAGAATGAATGATTTAATCCTTTCTCTAAGATCGTTACCACTTCAGTTTGACTAATATATATTCATTATAAATGCTGTATACTAACAATATTATTCACGAGAAGGTAGACGTTTTCAGATAGACGGATCTTTTTCTAGACTGTACAGACGATTAATAAATTACCTTGCACTGTCCCCGAGAAATAGGCCCTGAAGCCTTTGCCCAGAGTCGGACACGTAAAAAAAAAAAAAAAAAAAAAAAAAAAAAAGTGGAGTTTGGTGGAATCTTGAATGATTTGTATAGCTTGTATTGGCCACCAAAATTAAAAGTACTTGAATGTGCATAATATTATGATAATGCTGACTAGGAAATGTCAAACATGCGATATGTGATACCCTTGTGCGGAAAAAGGGGTCTTCCAATGTAAAGTGGCATCATCAGGTAATGTGGAAGTCATCATCTGTGGCTCCAGATTATTATTATTAATGATAAAGTTTACATAATCATCTATTCATTAGCCATAATAATTGAAAAACACGTTTTCGGCATGAACGAGTTAAGCGTTTTATCCAGGTTGACACAAGATCATTTATTTCAGCTGAGAGGAATTCGTGTTTCAGAGGACTGAATGTCAGGTCGATTATGAAAAGAAGACTACGCTACAATTGGTTAATAATTTTGCCTGAATGATTTTTTTTTTCTTTTGTCACCAACAAATTATTAACCTTACGCCATATGAATGGCGAAGCTTCTCGTTTTCGTCAGTATTTTCTTTTTCTATGCACTTTTTCTTTTTCGATCTTGATAATATTACACATAAAGTTATCCTAGGGTAACCCAAGTCCTTGTGCCAATATAAATAACCTTGACCTATTTTTGCAGGTGATATACTCATTTTTATTTTAAAAATTGCATATTTGAAATTAAAATATCTCAGAAACTAATCGAGATACAGCTGTTTGGTTAAAAATCCTATGATAGAAATATTTGCAAAATAATTTTGGCTTAAGAGTTTGCCATGTAGCCTAGTGGAAAGTAGCAAAGTCAAATCTGCTCAGTTTTTTCGTTGCAACACGTTTTTTAGAGAAAACCACAAAAGCTTTAAACCTGTAACCCTCCAGATATATAGCTATTGTTCCTCTTATGATCTGCAAGGAATTTGGTTACAGTTAAATGTACAGTTAGCCTGTTAAAATTGTGGAAATATCTATGTTGTGTTCATATGAAGCTTTTAGGCAGTGAACACAAAAGCAGTATTTGCATTACGACAAAGACAATCAGTACCATAAATAGTTATTTCCTTATTGTGGCTACACAGTAAGTAAGTTGAGAACTAGTTCATAGTTATTTACTTATGATTCCTATTAAAATATGGTAAAAATGTATTCCACTTCATTCAGTATTACTGATTATTCATGAAACTATGGTTTGGATGCATCTGCAGGGCCGGTGAAAACTAGGAGGAATGTTTGATGTAGCAACTCCTGAGAATATTTTCTAAATTTTCATCAGTAACCAAAGATATGTGAATGGCTTTGATAAACTATCGGTGCGAAAAGCTGTTCACACACACACACACACACACACACACACACACATATATATATATATATATATATATATATATATATTAATATTTTTGGTATTGTTAAGAAAGTAATCTAAGCACCGATTCAGTGGCAAATTCACCGAACGTCGTCATAAATATGTTTATGATAGTTCAAAGTACTAAATCCGGTACGTCAGTATCAAAAATATTCCATCACTCAAGTTTCATTTTCGTTAGAAGCGAAAATTCATTTAGTTATCTCAGGGTTGGGCTGGCCGCACTGAAAGTGTACCCAGCCTCCAGGTTGCCCATGTCTGATATAAAACAAGTATACAATACTATGAATGAGATTATGGAGAGTGAAAGATACAAAATATCAGAGCAGATATGGTGAAGCAAGATCATGAATGAGTAATATATTCAAACAGGCATATTATAAATGAGAGAAGTATATTATTGTAATAAGTATACAGAATAGCAAGAACTATTTCCTGTGGTCTACCATTGACGTGCATGTCCCGAAAAAAATAATTCTAAGGAAAGAATTACTGGGAATTGTTTTTAGCTGTTGGTGATGAATACAAACATTCAGGCTCTTATGACACACAAGCAGCCGAACAAAATCGACTGGCGTGGCTGAAACAGAATACTATAGAGTTTTACGGGTGGGTTAATGACACTACGGTCCTGATATCTCACTCTCAGCAGAATATAATCTTTTGGGGTTAGCAGCAATAGAATACGAGAAAAGGCACGGCCATGAAAGGCGTTGTGACATCGATTTCTTTTTCTTTTCTTTTCCTTCCAATCTTTTATTCTCTTTCCCTCCCTCTCCTGCTTAGTCCAACCAGTTTAGTCGAGACTTTTGAAACTAGAAAAGGTACATTAGAATAATTAGTAACTCATAACCTATGATGAATCTCTTCCAATGGCAAATTGAATTACTTGAAATACAAAACTGCGACATCATCGTGAAGGTGATGATGTGAGGGTGATGTGATGTTTTCTTTGAGCTTTATTGCGCTTGCATCCCCAGTGTCGAGAACGGGTAATTGTTTTGTTCACTCTCTCTCTCTCTCTCTCTCTCTCTCTCTCTGCGCGCGCGCGCGCGTGTGTGTGTGTGTGTGTGTGTGTGTGTGTGTGTGTGTGTGTGGAGTCGCGGGGTGTTGTGTGCTTGCTCGCCCGAGCTAAATAATCCAGTTTATAACCTCTTTTTATCCTAACTTGGTTGAGGATCAGCCAAGAAATCAACCTATTTCGTTTGAGAGATATAAATTAAAGGTCAATGCCTCATGCTAAGGTCAATTAAGAGAATTGATCTGATAAACCAGACTTGGTGGGAAAGTTGAGGATAAGGCAAGAAGAAAGGGATTCGATTTTCAGAAGTCAATGGTCAAGATCACAGGGCAAGGTCAAAGTTTGAGCAGTGTGTGTGTGCATTTGAGCACAGCATATTTACAGCAGTTTGGGTTAATTTTGAACCAGTGTTGGAAGGCTTGAGGGACAGCAGAGGGGTTTCTTTGTCGCTCCCGAGAGCAGTTGGTCAAAGGCCTAGGTCATATGGCAAAGTCAACTTAAACCATTTTTGTCCGATTTAGACGAAAACTTTGTGGAAGAGTGCAAGGTACAGCAAGGATGAAGGGGATTGATTTTGATGACAATTCGTCAAATGCCTAGCTCGCAGGGCAAGGTCAGTTATTCGGCTGTTTAACTTGGTTTTGATTAAATTTGAAGCAGTTTTGATGAATGGGTACTGGGTCAGGCATGGATGAAGAGACTCCACTTTGAGAACAATAGTTCAGAAGTTAGGTACACAGGATAAGCTCAAATTAAACAATTTAGATCTGATACGGACCAAGCTTAGTGGAAGGTTAGAGAGTGTGACAAGAATGAAGTACAGTAAAACTATTTTGAGAACAATCGGTCTAAGGCCAACTTCACAGTGGGGAGTCAATTATTCGGCCCTTGGACATTTGTAGGGCGCGGGTATGGCATTCTGTGAGTGATTCTTCTTGCGTACATTTTTTATTAAAAAAAACTTTTTAATATTAAATAAATAATTCTCATTTCTTGCTTCACGCTATTCCTCGAAACACACACACACACACACACACACACACACACACACACACACACACACACACTGAGCTAAACACAACACCCGCCTTGCTTGCGTAAATATGCAAGACATCTTTGGGGTGATGGTGTTAGTCTAGCTCTTTGTGGAAGTGCTTTGACTAGATAAATGCTGTAAGTGCCCTGCTTGCTCATGTACTATGAGCAATTGCCCTGTTTGTATTTCTTTCTGTTTTTAGTGAAGGATTGCCGGATTAGTTAAGATAATTGTTGTGCTGTGAACATTGTTAGAGCTGTTTATTCATTCAAACACCTGTTATGCTTCTCTTAGCTACTGGGGTTCTTGACTTTAACTCCTTGAATCATACAACGTCTTTTCTAAATTATTATTGCGGGGGGGACACAACCTGGCCGCACTATGGGGTGGTGCTACTACTCTGCGGCCGGGTTGTGTTAGGAAGAATACTGCCACCGTATTCCCTGCGTGTCGTAAAAGGCGACTAAAAGGGGCGGGGTGAGGGGACTAGGGACCCCCTCCTCTGTTTTTTTAGTTCCTAAAAAGAGACAGGCCAGAGAAAGGGACGGGGGATGGAGTTATCCCCGTACCCTGAAGATTGGGTCTATGAATGTGCGTGGATGTAGTACAATTGAGGCTAAAAGGGAGGAGATTGGGAGAATGTTTGTGAGAAGAAAGTTGGATGTGTTAGCTTTGAGTGAAACGAAGATGAAAGGGAAGGGGGAATATATGTTTGGAAGTGTGAATGGAAGATTGTCAGGTGTTGATAGAGGAAGGGCAAGAGAAGGTGTGGCCTTGTTAGTGAGTCCGGAAGTGCAGCAGTGTGTGATTGAATGGAAGGAGGTGTCATCGAGACTGATGTGGGTGAAAGCGAAATTTGAACGTGAGTTGTGGGTGTTTGTGAGTGCATATGGGCCTGGTAGTGAAAGGGATGAACAAGAGAGGGAGTCTTTCTGGAATGATGTTGATGAGTGTCTGCAGAGTTTTGGAGCGAATGTGAATGTGGTAATGATGGGAGATCTGAACGCTAGAGTGGGAAATGTAGCAGTTGAAGGCGTAGTTGGTATGCATGGTGTGCCTGGAAGAAATGAAAATGGGGAACGAATGATAGCGATGTGTGTTGAGCGAGAGATGGTGATTGGGAATACGCTGTTTGAGAAGAAAGATATTTATAAGTATACATGGGTGAGACAGGAGGGTGGAAGGGTTGTTGATAGAGCCTTGATGGACTATGTGGTTGTGTCTAGGAATGTAATAGGAAGATTGTTGGATGTGAGAGTTTCTGAGAGGGGAGGGTGGAGGTATGTCTGACCACTACCTGGTGGAGGGAAAGTTAAGAGTAGGTAAGAGATGGGTGAGAGCCAGGAGGGTTAGGTGTGGCAGGGAGGTTTTGAAAGTGAGTGAGTTGGATAAAAGAGAGAAAAAGATAGAGTATCAGGAGAAATTGAAAGATGAGTGGAACGCAGTGAAAGATCGGGAAAATGGCAGTGTGGAGGAGGAATGGCAGTTGTTTAAGAGTGCTGTGGTGGAGCATGCAGAAGAGGTGTGTGGTGTGAGACGTGTGGGTGGTGGTGTAAGAAAAGGAAGTGAATGGTGGTGCGAGGAAGTAAGTATGGCTGTGGCTGAGAAGAGACGTGCATATGAAGTGTGGCTGCAGAGGAAGGATGAGATGTCATATGAAAGGTATAAGGAAAAGAGGAATAGAGCGAGAAGGGCTGTGCGTGATGCTAAAGTGGCAGCAGATGAGAGGTGGGGTAGGCGGCTGACAGAGAATTTTCAACAGAATAAGAAAATGTTTTGGAAGGAGGTGAAAAGGGTGCGAAAGGGAGAGTCTGGGAAGGAAGAACGAGTAAAAGTAGAGGATGGAAGGATGTTAATTGAGATGGATGCAGTAAGGAAGAGATGGGCAGAGTATTTTGAAAGATTGTTAAATGTAGAGGAGGAAAACGTGGCTGAGATTGTGGCAGATAGAAGGGTGCAAGGAATAAATGTGTTGGGAGAGTTGAATGATTCTTTGATCACGAAGGAGGAAGTGGAGAAGGCAGTAAAGGAGATGAAAACAGGGAAAGCTGCAGGTATGGATGGGTGTGCTGTGGAATGCCTGAAGGGTGGTGGAGTGACTATTGTTGACTGGTTAGTAAGATTATTGAATGTGTGCTTTGAGAAAGGTGTGGTGCCAATTGACTGGGCAAGTGCTTGTGTGGTCCCGTTGTATAAAGGCAAGGGTGATAAGTATGAATGTACTAGCTTTAGGGGTATAAGTCTGTTGAGTGTTGTAGGTAAAGTGTATGGTAGAGTGTTAATTATGAGAGTTAGAGAGGGTACAGAGGGAGTGATTAGTGATGAGCAGTGTGGCTTTAGGAGAGGGAGGGGATGCGTTGATCAGGTGTTTGCTGTGAGACAAGTGTGTGAAAAGTATTTAGCGAAAGGCAAGGATGTGTTTTGGGCATTTATGGATTTAGAGAAAGCGTATGATAGAATTGATAGGGAGGCTTTGTGGACTGTTTTAAGATTGTATGGACTTGATGGTAGGTTACTAAAAGGGGTGAAAAGTTTTTATGTAAATAGTAGAGCGTGTGTAAGAGTGGGAAATGCTGTGAGTGATTGGTTTCCCGTGAGAGTGGGGCTGCGACAGGGATGTGTGATGTCGCCTTGGTTGTTTAATATTTACATGGATGGTGTTGTAAGGGAGGTGAATGCAAGAGTTTTAGGTGGTCTGAGTCTGGTAAATGTTGATGGAGGAGAGTGGAATCTGAAGCAACTGCTGTTTGCAGATGATACTGCATTGGTGACTGATTCAGAGGAGAAATTGAGACAGTTGGTAGAGGAGTTTGGAAGGGTGTGTGAAAGGAGGAAATTGAAAGTAAATGAGAATAAGAGTAAAGTGATGAAGTGTACGAGGTTGATAGATGGTAGGGGGATGAATATGGTTTTGAATGGTGAGTTGCTTGAGGAGGTAGATTGTTTTAAATATCTAGGGTCACATGTTGCTGTGGATGGAAGAATAGATGCAGAAGTGAAGTTTAGAATTAATGAAGTAGGAAAGGTGCTGGGAGGAATGAAAAAAGTGTTTAAATGTCGTTCGCTTAGAATGGATGTAAAGAGAAGGCTGTATGAGGGTGTTGTGGTACCGACTGCGTTATATGGGGCTGAAACATGGAATATGGGTGTAGCAGAGAGGAAAAGTTTGAATGTAATGGAGATGAGATGTCTGAGGAGTATGTGTGGAGTGACGCGTATGGATCGAGTGCGAAATGATGAAGTGCGAAGGAGAACTGGAGTTGTTTGGGAGATGGCTGGTAGAGTTGAGCAGAGGGTGTTGCAATGGTTTGGGCATATGGAGAGAATGGATAATGAGCGATTGGTGAAAAAGATAACTAGATCTGATGTGAGAGGTGTAAGACTGAGAGGAAGACCACGAATAGGATGGATGGACAGTGTGAAGAGAGCGCTGGATGCGAGAGGGATGTCTGTTGAGCAAGGAAGAGTGGCTGTGCGTGACAGAAATAAATGGAGAGAAATTGTGAATGAATAAGTGATGACGCAGCCCTGAGGGGATATTCTCCCGCATTTGGTCTGATCAGCTAGTCAGGTCAGGTGCGGGTAAGGGGATGGGTCTGTTATGATGTGGCAGGGGTAAACCAGTTCTGCTGTCGGGCCCTGCTGTGGATGTCACTGCTTGCATTGCGCAGTTGACCCTTGTGCGGTGTGGTGCGGTGAGGATCTGTCCGTTCTCCCCTTTGGGGCTAAGATGCGAATGAATGTGTTTGAATGGATGAGTAAATGGAGAGTGAGTCGTCCTGTCTCGGCTACCTCCCTTTCCTTGGGGGAAGCAGCCTAGGTATATAGATAGATAGATAGATCTTCTGACTATTGGTCTTTGGAGATATTCTTCGACTAAGAAGGATTAGATATAGCTTTCCTTAATCCCTCCACCTTTAGAGCACTCTCTTAGGATGAATAAAATTTCTAGTAGTAAAAAGAGTAAAATGAAAAAAAAAAAAGGTGTCACCGTATCGGAGGAAGTTAAACGATGAGTAAAGACTTACACGTACAGGTACACGTACAGGTATTACTAAGGCTAATGCCAGACGACTGTACTCGTCACAGGCTAGCCTCCCGTCGTCCGTGAGTTTAAAACCATCTTGCTTGAGTGGAACTGTTAGAGCGAGGTAGTTCGTGACTTGAGGAAATGAATCAGACATTTTCATGCTCTCAGTGTCCGTGCTATTTATTAATGTAAACAAGTGGTGCCAGGCACAACAAAGTCGCCCCGCAGCAATTATTTTATTGCTGTTAAATACTGAATCGGTACTGCCATTTAGTGTCAGTAAACAAATAAAGTCTAAGGTAATGGCGCAAATTAAATGACCTTTCAAGGTCACTTAAGGTCAAAGGTCATGGTACCAATTAAAAAAAAGCCCATATGAGACTTCCTGTATGTTAATAATAGTAAATATCTATCTGCAACCAGTTTCGAGTTATAGCTTCCTGAATATCCATGAGCTTGAGTTTGACCTTTCGAGGTCACTCAAGGCCAAAGGTCTTGGTGCCAAACGAAAGGCCATATGGAAGATCCTGTATGTTGATAAATGTAAATATCTCTCATCTTAAACGGGCTTCAAGTTATAGCCCTCTGAAAATCCGTGACCTTGATTTTGACCTTTCAGGGTCACTCGATTACCTCCAAAATTCTAGCACTTCCTTTTGGGACCAGTGCCCACGTATCCTGAAAGTTTCAGGTAATTTAATTTAGCAATTTTTTTCGTAATGTTACTAACAAACAAAGGAACAAATGAAGAAATGTGACCAAAAACAATACCTCGCCGGACTTTGTCCCGGGCGTGGTAAATATCGGTTCCGCTTGCTTATTTTTCAATCTTTTAGTGACGTTATGGTGACATGCTAGTGCAAAGATATTTTGTGCTAAAAAGAAATACTGTATTTTTGCTCTGGACCACTTATTCATGTAAACACTGCCAAGTCTGCTTTTATTTATGGGAGAAGTTATTGCTCGAATCCTGCCTGATAATGGTCGACGGTCTGTGGTTTGACTAGACAATTGCCTTGTTGTAAACGTCGCTGGTGTGTGTGTGTGTGTGTGTGTGTGTGTGTGTGTGTGTGTGTGTGTGTGTGTGTGTGCACGCGCGCAACTGCTCACGTAACATCGTTTGAGTGGCTTTTATTTTTAGTCAAGTTGTCTGTCTTCAAATCCATCCTGTTAGTATGAGATAGCTCGAGCTTTGGCTAGATAATTGCCAGATAATTGCTTGGGAGAAATAATTCATGTCAGCATCGTCTTGTGTCTGTGTTCGTGTTGTGCTTCTGACTTGCAGATAAATTTTGTGAGATTACTGGTTTAACATCTTACCAGCAGAGCAAGGGGAAAGATATAGGGGACTTTCGTATCCGATTTTGTCCTCAGATAATTAATTATAGATAATTGCTGAGAGCAAATTATTTATGTCAACATCGTCTTGTTTCATCTGCAGGCTATTAATAAAGCAATTTATATGACTAGATAATTGCTAGAGGTAAATTATTCATGACATCATCCCAGTGTATCATCTGCGTTCGTGTTGTGGGCACATTGGCAAGCTGATAAAGTTTGTGAGGTGACCACTACCACATCCTACCAACATAGTAGAGGAAAGGTGAGGGAGAGATGTATTCTGTATGCGGTCTTGCTTACAGATAATTGCTAGATAATTACGCAGGGAGGTAAATTATTTATATCATCATCGCCTCGAGCTTTCCATAATCGTGGTGTGGGGGTGTTGCTTAGAAGATGAAGAGTGTGAGATGACTACTAGCACGTCCCGCCAGCAAAAGGGGGGAGAGGAGAACAGAAAAGAGAAGAGAGGGGAGAGGGAGAGGGAGGTTCTGGTATGCGTTCTTGGGCTAACAACGACCGCAATCCATACGCTTTAGTCAAAGATAGATGTAGACTTTATTGGCGATGCTGGTGCTGTTGCCTTCTTTATGCACTGCACATGCTGGAAAGAGGCACCGTCATGTAGTGGCACCGATATAACTGGGTAATGGAGCTCTGTTTATACAAACGTCTCTCATCTCTCTCCCTCTTCCCCGAAAGGAGGATGGTGGACTGCAGGAGAAAGGGAACTTCAGCCTGCGGTCTACTGGGTAACTTTCAGATGAGCCTGAAGTTGCAAATGCTATTTTGACTTCAATGCGAGGACGCAGTTTGTATCCTACGGTATTCTTGCCACCCCTGGACGATGTTATTCAGCTCACTTAACACCTCGAGTGATGTGACTGTATGTATTTTCTGTCATGTATTGTATTGGCGTGGCCGGTACCGTTCTTTATGTTATGCTGTATCCTTGAACCCGTGATAACAGTTTTGCTTTATTCTTGCCATCAGCTGACGAATTATTTCATTTGCCGAGAAAGTAGTTATAGGCTTCATTAACCCCTCCAGAACGATAAGTCTTTCTCAACAGAAGTAAAGTCGTTTGATGGTAGCAAGATAAACCAGTGAAACAGGTCGCCAGTGTTGATGTGTGCATCGTGGTAGACGCCTGATGGTCAAGTGGTTACGGGCAGGTGTGAATGTCCAAGAGGCGGCTGGAAGGTTTTCAGATCAAATATTTTTGACATATATTCCGTCCTTTCACGAGCCATCTGTCTTAAAATAAGTAGAAACGCCTGGCAGCAGAAATTAGCATTATTAATAATAATAATAATAATAATGACGATGACGACGATAATCGTAATGGAGGGATTAACTAAGTTGTTCCCAACCGTGTCACAACGGGAAGTCTCCAATATGGAAAGAGAGAGAGAGAGAGAGAGAGAGAGAGAGAGAGAGAGACTTTAATCATACTGGGGAGGCTGAAAGTCTTATGTTAAACCGTTTAATACGAAAAATCCTCCACTGACTGAATAAGGCTGTTTAAAAAAAAAAATGTGTACCATCCCACTTGCCTGATATTAATGCACACTTCCCAAAACCTGCGTAATAGTAGTTTTGGAATTTTAAAGTGCTACATGGTAGACTTAATTTCGGTGATCAGGCTCGTTAGTAGCGTGTTGACAAATTATATGAAAAGCCATCTAGCTGCCATCTGTTCCATAAGCTTTCCAACGATGCGCGTAGCATTAATAATCGTAATATCTGAAATAAATCGGTCCTGGTGCCCAGTTTGGAGCTTTTGGGCTTTTTCAATAATATGGTGAGGCATTTTCAGAAGCCACTTATGTTACACATATTACTTTACCAGAAGTTTTCCATGGATATGAGTATCCCTGCTTAAGTTTTAATACTTTCCATGAGTGTACAGTTTTCGTGCGCAATTTGGTGCGTTCTGACTTTTTTTTCACCAATGTGTGGGCGATTTTTAAAAGAAAGGTCGTTTTTTCAGAGGCTTATAATGATGTGCGTAGATCAGCTATGACTTGAACGGTTTCCGAGATTCTAGTATTCATATTTTGATTACTGACTGTTTTCAACAATATGATGTCGAATTTCCGAAAAGTAAAAATAAACCAACTACTCTTTCGAAAGAGTTCAAACGATATTGGTAGATCCGGTGTAGCTGTAATAGTTTCCGTGATAACTGTGTTTTGGTGCTGTGCTGTTCTTCCAGCTACATCTCGTATAGTGTTTCCGATCGCTTGCTTGCTTGAATAGCTATAAACACATGAATATATAATAGTTAAACAGATCAATAAATAAATAAAGGACGATATCGCACTGAGGAGGCTAAGGTTTGTGAGAGAAGAAACTGAATGGGAGAGGAAGTGAGAAATGAGTTCATTTACCCTCTCTCTCTCTCTCTCTCTCTCTCTCTCTCTCTCTCTCTCTCTCTTCCTTCCTTCCTTATTTACGCTTTAAATAACTCCTTTCTTTTCTCTCATTTCGGGTCTTTTCTTCACTCTCTTTCTCCTTCCCTCATTCTTATCTTTCTTTACCTCTGTTAGAAAATCACTCCCATCTTTTCCCCCCCTCCTTTACTTCCTCTTCCTCATACTCTTTTCTCAATCGTCTCATTCTGTTTAAAACTCTTTCCCATCTTTCCTCTGCCTCTTTCGCTTCCTCTTCCTTATTTTCATTCATTCTCTCCGTCCTCTCAGTTCTTTTCTTTACTGCCCATGAAAACCCCTTCCTCTCTTTATCTCTCTCTCCCTCACTGTCACTTCCTCATTCTCTCTCGTCTCCTCTCTTTTATCCCCTCAATTCTTTATTTCATTTATAAAACTCCCATCTCTCTCTCTCTCTCTCTCTCTCTCTCTCTCTCTCTCTCTCTGGCTTTTCACCAGCATACAAATCAGTCTCTTTTCCTTTCTTTGCTTCTCTCTCCCCTCTTTTGTTTTAGTCTCTCCTTTCTCCTCTTTCACCTCTGTCCCTCGCACCTATCCTAGTCTTCGTGTTTTTCCTTTCATCATCATCATCATCATCTTTCCCAGTCTTCGTGTGTTTCTTTTCATCATCACATATCTCATTATTATCCGTGCTTCATCATCATCATCATCATCATCATCATCATCATCATCATCATCATCATCATCATCATCATCATCATCATCATCATCATCATCATCATCATCATCATCATCATCATCATCATCATCATCATCATCATCATCATAACTCCTAATATGCTTACTTTCATTTTTCCCTTTTTCGTATTCTCATATCCGTATTGATTCTCACACCATCACTTCTCTCCGTCTTTAACGTCTTCAGTTTCTGTGCCCTCATTTTTATTTAGTTCTGTTTTCCACATTCTCCCTCCTTCTCTTCCCCTGCTTCTTTTGTTCCCTTCCCTCCCTTCCTCCTCCTCCTCCTCCTCCTCCTCCTCCTCCTCCTCCTCCTCCTCCTCTCCCTCCTTCTCCCAGTATATCAATTTCCCCTCCTCTACAACTCTCCCTCAACTTTTCATTTGTCCATCTCACTCTTTTTCTGTTCCATCCTCCCTCTCTAACTACAACTGTCCATGCGACCATCCCCTCTCACTCCTCATCCCGTCTCTCCTCCTTTTTCTCTCTCCCTACTCCCACCCTCTCCCACCTCTATCCCTTAACCTTTACCACCCCAGCTGTCTATCCTTCTGATCTCTCTCTCCATCCTTACTCTTTTATCTCTCCTCCCACCCACCCCCTCTCCCTCCCTCCCTGGCTTTGTCATACCACATCCGTCCATCCCCCCGTCCCCCTCAGTATCATCCCTCCTCTTCTCCCCTCCTCCTCCTCGTCCCCGTCCCCCTCCTCGTCCCCCTCCTCCCATCTCGTTCTCTTTCTATCCCTTCCTCTCTCCCTCCGCATCCGACCATTCCTCCGTCCTCTCTCGAACTCCTCCTCCCTCCCCCCCCACCTCTCCTCTCTCTCCCCTCCTCCATCTGTTGCCAGGCGAGACTCTCTTCCCTTAGGCCACTAGAATACTGATCATTTGTCTCCGTGGACTCTGTTCGATTACACACACACACACACACACACACACACACACAGAAAGAGAGAGAGAGAAGGAGAGAGAATGGTAATAAGAAGGTTGAAGAGGAGTGAACAAGGAGAATAGGAAAGGGATGAAGAAAGAAGAGACGAAGAAAAGAGAAGAGGGAGAAAGAAAGAGACCAACGGAAGAAGAGTCAGTAGTTGGTGGGAGAATGAGGAGAGGAAGACCGAGAACAAGGCTGGAGGATACAACGGAATGCATGAAAAATCAATAACTAACCACCTTAGATTTTTTTTTTTTTCATGGTTTTTATCGTTACTAATAGCAAATGTTTTTATTGAAGTTAAGAAAGACCTTTAGCAGTAAATAGGTCAGAAGTTAATGAAGGCTTTGTCTAACCCTTCCAGTTCGAAATATCTCACCCATGCTGAATAAAATCATCTATATATAGCAACTGGAAAGCAAAAATTATATCCTGCTTGGTTGAAGTGGCAAACAAAGACAAGAGAAACATGGTTGCTGAGAGAAGGAGAGGAAGACCAAAAAAGAATAAGTGGATATTATATTTGGCAAGAAAGATAACCTCTTGTCACATGATGTACTCGATTTGTATGTTCTTGCTATTATCAGACGATTTTATTAAGCTTGGAAGCGACTTTCCTGATTGGAGGAGTTAGATACAGTATTGCCATCAACAGCTCCTTCCACACTTCGGTTATTTGAAATCATTTGGTATAACTGTGTGGTGCTTGCAGGATTAAATGAAAATACGTCGTCCAGTTGATTAAAAAACTAACAAAGTGTGGAAGGAGGAGAGGTGAGGGGGAGAGGAAGACCAGAGAACATTGTTTTTGGTGGTGGTGCTTAACCCCGGTCCGCCTGACCAAGCAGACACTTCGACCGCATTTAGGTAACTGTTCCTATGGGGTCGTCCCTTAGGTTCCTAAAGTTGTGTCTGCGTCTTAATGTGGCATGTACTGTGCAGTGCTCCATTATGTGTGTTATGTTGTGCGGACATGTTCTATAAGCAGGGCATGACTATGTTATTCCACCCAAACTGAATCGAAGCTGGTAATTGGGGAGGGATGGGTTATGTCCTGTAGGCGAACTATATCAGCTCTGTTTATGAATATATCCGATGGATGTCGGGAAGGGAGGCTTGTAAAACAGTATTCTGATCGAGGTGTTGTATTGCCTTGTGCGTGAAAAGAGTATGAAGGTGTTTCATCACTGCTAGTGTTGAAGTGTCTGCAGTGGGATGTTGTTGAAGAGGGTATGGTAATGACTGTGTGGTTGTTGTTTGTTGTGTGTGTCTAATTGTGTTGTATGACTCCGTCAGATATTGACAGGGTTGTTGTGCGTTGGAGGAGGCTGCCGCGTAAAACTCTGTAGCCTACCCCTCATCTCAGTATTTTCTATGTCAGGGAGGAATACTTCTCCCGAGAAACGTAGAGGGATAAAGTAGACTGTTAAAACGTTCTCCACACATACTCGGAATAACTCTAGCATTGTTCCAGCTAGTGCCAGACGATTTTGTTCGCCGGATAGTGTGTATAGGAGCCAATTTTTTTTTTCTACCCCCAGACAATATCATTCAGCTTAGTGGCGACCCTCGTGATGAAGAAGTTAACAATGACTTTTTTAAAAGCTAGGTTCCAAAGAGAATCAGGAGATAAAAAACAAGGACGGGAGGAACCTTTGGAGAAGTAGCCTACATCCAGGAACAAAAATTCTCCGACTTTTCCACTGCATCTGCCTAACACGAAGGGAATGGCCTTCACTTTGTTTCCTGGTGCATCACATCAAAAGAGAGACGTACGAAGTTTCCTTAATATTAGGAAGATTAGCTGGCAGAAGTTAATAAAATGAATAAAAAAAGGGTAAATCATTAAGAGAGGTTTGTCCCTAAATGTGTATGATCTGTGACTTAAAGGTTAGGAGGCATTTTTGTAGCAGCTGCTGTGGACGAACTCGACAATGCAGGTAGGTGGGTAGTCAGGAAAGAACAACAAAAGATGGAACAAGAAAAAAGGAAAAGGTAAACAGAGAGAAAGATAGATAGAGTGACACATATTTGTATATATACACAAGCTCTTACCTGCCCTGTTGGGGCGTCTCGCTTGTGTTGCTGCCGAGAACACTCGGGTTTGGTCCCCGAGATACGCACTGACACCAAATTTGATATAGTCCTGCTTTGGCATACCGGTCATGCCCATGCGAAATTTCAGCTCATTCCATCCAGCGGTGTGACCTCCCAATGTCTGGCGAAAACCGGAGACAAGAATGTACGTGACTCGTGCGCAGCTGGCCGCATGCAGTTATGATATACACCATCGTTGTCAGTTCGTCGTTCCGCGTCTTTGATGAATGGCACGTCGAAATCTAAGGGGGTCAAATGTGGACACACACACACACACACACACACACACACACACACACACACACACACACACACACACACACACACACACACACACACACACACACACACACACACACACACACACACACACACACACACACACACACACACACACACACACACACACACACACACACACACACACACACACACACACACACACACACACACACACACACACACACACACACACACACACACACACACACACACACACACACACACACACACACACACACACACACACACACACACACACACACACACACACACACACACACACACACACACACACACACACACACACACACACACACACACACACACACACACACACACACACACACACACACACACACACACACACACACACACACACACACACACACACACACACATAACGCTTACTTGCATAGTATTAATGATATATAGATAAGCGAGAGGGAAAGTGAGAAACAAATATACAGACTTTCTGTTTCCTTCCATTTCTCAAGTAATGGGTAATGAGGAAATGTCAATAACTAATCCTTCTTCAGATTACATTGATAGTAGTGTCGTCTAAAGGCAAGGCTCGCAGAAGAACACTTGCGGATGTTGTCCTGAAGTCATCATAAAGTGTTTAACTCCTTCAGTACGATAACGTCCCCTTTCATTTTCATATGGCCATTACCAAACGACAGTTTTCGTGTTAACTCCTCCGGCCCGAGTCCCTGAACAACTGTTTTATTCCTGCTGCTGCCAGACAACTTTATTCAGATCAGGGTAGATTTTCCTACATAGTGGGTTAGATATTGTTTTTATCAATCGCTGTACAACTCAGGGACTCTTCCTAAGCTAAATAAGATTGTCTGACAGTAGCTTAAATGTTCGAACTGAAAGGAGTTATAAAGAGAGCTGGCATATTGAAGGAGATAATTAACGATGTATCTAACCTCTCCGGTTCGAAAAGTTTATCCAAAAGACAAAGATCGTCTGGTGTTTTGACGAACAGAATAAGATAATGCGTTCTCTGACTGAAGGGTACACTCTTTTATTGCTATGATTTTTCTCTGAATATTAGATCGCTGGGTGTTATGCGGAATAAAATACGAGTACTTATATGTGTCAAGACTGATAAGATATACCTATTGTACATTACTATTGTTTTTGTTGTTCTTGCTGCTGCTGAACCCCAGTCTATCTGGCCGAAGAGACCCGTCTACCACAGGTAAGCTACTGCTTCTTTGGAGCCGATCTACAGGCACAGCACAGTATATGTCCGGAAAGGGATCCGACACCTTTTAGTAGACAGCACCTCACCAGGGTCGGAGTAGGGTCCTTCCCACGACGAGATGCAGGAAAATATGAATAAATTTGGCCCTAGGGTGGACGTCGTAGATGTTCCACCCAGGGTGCACAGCGCCACCATGTGTATCTCCTCGTCGCCGCCACTGATTGTATATAGAATATTGAAAGAGAAATGCTTAATTATCAGAAGTTAAATTATTGCAGAAAAAAATAATACTCTATTTTCAGTAGTGTTAAAACACACACACACACACACACACACACACACACACACGGTGGCTGAAGTGGTAGAGAGGCGGCCTGCAATCCAAATGGACCCAGAATCGAATCCCGGCTGGGGCAGGGAACAGTTTAAGAATCTTGGGTTCCTAAATAGCTCGCTTGGTAAGCTGCTGTACTCACGCAGTTGCAAGCGCTGATTCGAATCCTCGCAATATTTTGGAGCCTCAGTGGTACAGTGGTAAAGTGTGCGTTTTCGTACACTGGAGAGTGAGGGTTCGCGCCCCGCCAAGGTACTAAACTTTGGGGTTCTGCTGGCCATATACTGCATTGGCAGACACAAGGGATGCTGTGGTTGAACCAGTGTCGCATACAGTAAAGTATGTTTGCACCCAGTCGGCTTGCACGGGCCGATTACACTTGGTTCACAGACTACGCACACATCCAAAGTCACTACAACACTACAATCACACTTACAAGCACTTCTCACCCTACATACAATCTCTGCTAGACAGCCTAAGCCACTTGGTAGAGATACATTGGCTGTGTATCGTCCCTACTTCAAACGGCTCATGATGAGATATATATATATATATATATATATATATAATTATTTACACCGCTCGCTGGTGCAGTGGTAACGCTCTCGCTTGCCAAGTGGTGGACGGGAGTTCGCGCCTCGCTCAGGTTGCGAAAAGTTTCACTGACGAAGTGGGTGGTTACTGTCCCCCTTGAGCAAGGGGACGGGTGTGTGCGTGTGTGAAGGTCACAGCCTTGCCCTTAGATCGGACTATATGAGCTCTCAGCTCCCTTCCGGGAGGGTAAAAGCTGACGATCACGACCATCAAGTGATCCTGACTGACCCGGTGAATTACGCACACACACACCGCTCGCTGGCAGTGGTAACGTTCTCGCTTGCCATCTGGTAGACGGGAGTTCGCGCCTCGCTCAGGTTGCGAAAAGTTTCACTGACGAAGTGGGTGGTTACTGTCCCCCTCGAGCAAGTGGATGGGTGTGTGCGTAAGTGAAGGTCACAGCCTTGCCCTTAGATCGGACTGTATGAGCTCTCAGTTCCCTTCCGGGAGGGTAAAAGCTGACGATCACAGCCATCAAGTGATCCTGACCGACCCGGTGAATTACACACACACACACACACACACACACACACAAGGAAGATGTTAATCTTAAAGGGATGTGTGGATGTTATACTGAAATATAAGTTTTTATCCGATATTAACTAACTTTGGTGAAAGGGCTTAGAGGCAGAGGAAACGTATTGCTATTTACAACCATAGGTTAAAGGTCAAAGTCATAGGACTAGATAAGATGCTGACATAGCAAAATCTATCTATCTATTTATTGCCAGACGCCTTAATCCCGTTCGGGGTGGCCACAAACAAATCGCCTCCACGTCGCCCTGTCCCCCGCCATTTCACTGCCCTGCTCCCAACTCACCCCCCTCTCTCATATACCTCTCCACTCCATCCCTCCATCTCATCCTCCCCCTCCCCCTCCCTTTCCCTCTCCCTCCCTCCACCTCACTCATATACACACTCCTCGTCAGTCTCTCACCCTCCATCCTCTCTACATGGCCAAACCACCTCAGAGTGTTCCTCATAACGCTTCCTATCACATCCACATCCACACCTCAACGTTCCTTTATATCCTCATTTGTCAGCCTGTCTCTCCATGTGACTCCACAGGCTTCTCTTAAGTAACTCATTTCCACTGCTCTAACTCTTGACTTGTGTCCTTCCAACAACGTCCAAACTTCACTTCCATACGTTAAAGTTGGTATCACAGTACTGTCATGCAGTAACTTTTTCACTTCCATGCTCACTTCCCTGTTTCTTATCACTGTTTTCAAGGAACCAGCAACCTTTCTTCCTTGCTGTACCCTTTCAAGCACTTCACCCTCCAAACTTCCGTCCTTACTCATCACACATCCCAAGTACTTAACGTACTTACATTTTCCATCTCCTAACCATCACTTTACTCTTCCCTACATTCACCTGTAGATTCCGTTTCTTACACTTCCAAATTCATCTACCAAGCCTTGCAGCTCCCCTTTGTCTTCATAGCAAAATCACCTTAGCCAATTCTTATCCAGTTTAGACCAGACTTGGTGGGAAGAGTTAAGGGAAAGGGTAAATGGAAGCAACCTAAGTTTGAGAACAATAAATCAGTAGTCAAGATCACAGGGCAGGATCAAAATTCGACTTGTTCCGTGTGTGTGTGTGTGTGTGTGTGTGTGTGTGTGTGTTAGAAATTAACTCAGTTTTGATGCGATTTTAACCAAATTCAGTAGCAATGGCTAGTGTTCTTCAAGAACAGCCTATTGTGTTTTAAAAACAATAGGTCAGAGGTCAGGATCACGAAACAAGGTCGACTTAGTTTTTTTTTTTTTTTTTTCTTTGTTTACCAGACATCGTGAATGAGTTGAATATAAGGCAGTAATCAAGGTATTCGATTTTGAGAACAATCGGTCAAAGGTCATGATCACAGTGAAAGGTCGAATGACAAGGTCACCGGGCAAAGACATTTCAAAGTTTTTATCTGATCTGAGCCAAACCTGGTGGAAATGTTAATGCAATAATGAAGCGATTCAGTTTTGCGAATAATCAGTCAAATGCAAAGGTCACTGAGCAAAGTCAAAGTTCGACGTGTGTGTGCGTGAACAAAGTAACTTACACAGATCTATCTGATTTAGATCAAATTTTGTGGATAAGTTGAGTATTGCCCGAGGGGCTGACCTATAGTTCTTTAGAACAGTAGATCAAAGGTCAAGGTCACATGGAGATGTCTATCTAAACATTTATTTTTTTTATCCTACATTGACTAAATCTTGTGAAATGGTTCAGGTTAAAACATGGATAAAGGGATTCGATTTTGAAAATAATCGTCAAAGGTCAAGGATACAGGGAAAGGTTAAATGTTGGTGGAGGCAGTTGTTGCACCCTCTGAGTAATCCTTATATGCGGTATGTAATTTAACGTAACATAAAGATAAAACTGAATGTTCTATAATTTTTCATCGTACTGAAAGCAAAATATTACTCGTTAAAATAAAATTTGATGCAGTTCAGTTCTAGTTTTTACACTGAAGGGCTACAAAAAAAGAAACAATGAAAAAAAAAAGTTTTTTAACAGAATTAGATAACAGTTAAACAACTGATAGTGGAAAATGGCATGAATTTCAAATTATGAAAGAGAACCTGTTTTTTTTTTTTTTTTTTTTTTTTTTTGATACAGGCATTTGGTGGAAAAAAGGGGAAAAACTTATGTAGGCTCTTTCCAGTTTCGTGTTTCCAGATTTGAATAATAATAATAATAATAATAATAATAACAATAATAATAAATCTGCTGTGGTAGGCTGCAAGCAGAAAAGGGAAACAGTGGAATAACTATGATTTCATACACGGTAATTTTTTTCGTAATGCCAATCTTAAATTAATATACGGTAATGAAAAGAGAAAAAGTCAGAATGTCATAAAATTTTTTGCTACTGTGTGGCGAGAAAAAGGTGGAAATGGTTGGTCGTGGTGGGTGAGTGTGGGATTAGATTAGGGTGTGTGGTGGACTGTACACTCTCTCTCTCTCTCTCTCTCTCTCTCTCTCTCTCTCATAAAGTGAAGATTCCTAAACTAATCAAACCTAAACTAACATTAATATTTTTTCACTTTTTAGTAGGTTATTAAAATGCCTACAACGCATTGTGGCACTTGGCGAAAATGTGAAAATCAATTAAGTCAGAATGGCAAGGAAGGAAAGAAAAAAAAATGAAGAACTACCACCAAGCCATATGGCACTAAGGTAGAAGGAAACGAAAGAAACAATTAAACATATGCATGTTAAGTTAAATTGTTTTTTAAGCTTGATAGGTTACGTTAGATTAGATCAGGTTCAGTTAACCTAAGTTTGCTTAGACTAGGAGCTTTAGCTTAATGATTATTTAGCAAAAACATTCACAACTGGCTTTGGATTTTCGTCTGAACCTAATATATATATATATATATATATATATATATATATATATATATATATATATATATATATATATATATATATATATATATATTTATTTATTTATTCTGTGGTACAGTGGTACAGTGTGCGTTTCGCACGCTGGTGAGCGCGGGTTTGCCTCCCGCCAGAGTTATAAAAATTTGGGAAGCGTTCACCAAGCCACTTGCTACTTTGGCGGACACAAGGGGTTCTGTGGTTGAACCAGTGTCGCATACTAGTATGCTTGCACCCAATCGGCTTAAGGCGGGCCGATTACACTTGGTTCACAGACTACACACACATCCAAAGCCACTACAACACTACAATTACACTTACAAGCACTTCTCACCCTACATACAGTCTCTACCAGACAGCATAAGTCACTTGGTACAGATACATTGGCTGTATCGGCCCTTCTTCGGTAGGGATAAGCCGGTCCTGCAGTGGATACTCAAACGGCTGAAGTGGAGGAGGAGGAGGTTATATATGATGGTAACTGAAGACTGATTCCCCGCACACATTCAGTACACCTGCACAGAGAGAGAGAGAGAGAGAGAGAGAGAGAGAGAGAGAGAGAGGCGTGTGTTGGTGTGGTGTTATATGTATATACGTATGATTGTGTGTGTGTGTGTGTGTGTGTGTGTGTGTGTGTGTGTGTGTGTGTGTGTGTGTGTGTGGTCAAGAGCAAGCACGCGTGCACGCACGCTTGCTCTTGCCAAGCACACATAAACATCATCCTCACATTTCCTAACACTTCACTGATATCTTTACACCTTTTCTCTCTCCGTCCCCATGTCTTTAACAGTGTGTTGGAGCAGTGACGGTAAATCTCTCTCTCTCTCTCTCTCTCTCTCTCTCTCTCTCTCTTCCAGCCTTTTGTAGATATTCCTGGATCACTCTGGCTTTTCCAAGGTCTTTGTTCACTTGTATCAAATTCCTATCTCTAACATTGCTCGTTTTCTGCTTGTTTTGCCTACAGATCTACCAATTGTATTCGTTTGCCCTTCTGCCTTCCTGCATGCTTCTCTCTCTCTCTCTCTCTCTCTCTCTCTCTCTCTCTCTCTCTCTCTCTCTCTCTCTCTCTCACACACACACACACACACACACACACACACACACACACACACACACACACACACACACACACTCACTCACTCACTCACTCACACACACACACACACACACACACACACACACACACACACACACACACACACACACACACACACACACACACACACACACACACAGCAACATTCATAAACACACCTTTTGATAATGAAATGTTATTGTTCGAGCGAGCGAAGAGAGCGAAAACACCAAATTTAGTCAGTTTGGACCACCGACATATGTACCCGAGCGAAAGATTGATCGAATCAGCAAGAAATGGGAGCGCAGGTCGGAAGGAAAACTCTGTAGTATACTAGCAAACTTTTTCGGATATCTCAGCCAATTTTAAAGTTACAAGAAAGATAGACACCAATTTGGAAATCGCATAAGAATCCTCAATTATTTTCATTTCATAGATAACCCGTAATTCCCAATAGTTTTTCCGTAAACCGAGGAAACGATTTTTTATTAGGCAGATTAGCGTAACAGCCGACTGCGCAAAAAGTGTCAAAGGTTGTGTGAGTAGAGCAGCAGTATTTTCCGACGATTACTGAGAGAGTTGTTTTAGGAAGTGTGAGGGAATGTTTTTGGTGTAATCTAATAAGTTATTTTTAGTATTTTCAGGTCAGGAAATCAGAGGAAGATGATGAGCCACATGAGACAATATTCAGCACTGCCTGACATGCTCGTTCGCTCGCCCATACACGGTCCACACTTTCATTGTGGACGCCTATTACATGTTTATAATTATTTGTAAAACTTTGTTGGCTAGGTGCTAAATTCCTTATCTACTGAAGGAATAGAATCGACTCTCCGAATATCATGATATCAGTGTATTTGGTGAGGATTATGAGGAGATTGATGATAATGATTTTGTTGTTGCAGTTGAAGATGGTGATGACGATGATGACGATGATGATGATACGTATTTAAGAATATATTCATGTATTTATGTATATATGTATGTATGTATGTATGCATTGCAGCAACTGATCAGCATAAATCTGACCAGAGTGGGCACAGTTACTATGCACTTCCAAGTCGTGTTTGATGTTCTTGCACAGAAGTGCAGTGCCGACTTTAAGAACGATGGTTGGCAGAGAGTATTCTGATTATTAGAATAGCTTGAGTATATTCGTCACTGCTCATCCATAAAACCTACCAGCAGGTCCGGCACTTCATAAAAGTACCCTTGTTAATAACAGCACACCATTCCTGCATGATACAGCCTTAGTATATATATATATATATATATATATATATATATATTTATAGATAGATAGATAGATAGATATATATATATATATATATATATATATATATATATATTTATAGATAGATAGATAGATAGATAGATAGATAGATATAGATATATATAGATATAGATATATATATATACTTGAGTCCAGAATCAGACACATGGAAATCAAACACCAACAAAACATCAAAACAGGAATGAAAAATATGACATTTTTGTACAGAATACTAAAGGAGCAACATTTTTTCCTTCACTTTTTCCAG
>NC_136976.1:59896358-59906358 GCF_032717465.1 Coenobita brevimanus
TTTTCTGGTTGGTGGATGATTAGTCTTATCTTCATCCTTATATTCGCTGTCAGCAGATTCAGTGCAACTACCACTAGATGAAAGGTCGTAAGATGTTGATGGTAATATAGGCTCATCAGGCAGTTTTCGTCTTTTTGAAGGGTGAATGATTTCCTTACTTGCAGTTTGACCTATTAAGTACCCCACTTCTCTTTTGCTTTGCACATGTAAGTGGTAGAGTTGTTTATCTTCAGTGGATAACCACTGACTATTTACTTTTGTGATATCCAAAAGTTTATGTAGGGCATCATATTTCCCCTCTTGACACATTCATCGTAAGATTTTAGCACCTTGTCAAGCTTTGCATGTATTGCATGATCTGGCTCATGTGAAAAGTTCAATTTATTCTCCCATAATTTTGTAACTGCTTTGGAAATTTCGACTATTCGTTCTTTTCTTATTCTGATTTTTGCTCCAAGAAACTGGTAATATCCAACAACTTGCATTTGGTTTGGCATTCTGCATTTTTCTTCTAATGAAGATTCTTCTAATGGCACAATTCCTCTTCTTCTATGTGACTGCTGGAACCGCACAAAATTATTGGTCCAGACATCCTTATTCCTCTGTACGATAGTATCACTTCTTTTGTGCATCATCATGCTTATCGGAAAAACAAAAATATTAAATATATAACAGTAATACATTAAGCAATTATTTTGCTGACTGTTCACCTGCAAACTGCGAAGATAACTGTTAGATGCTGAAAACTGCGTCCCGTTTTATAATACTTAGACTGTTCTAGAATGTTCTAAACAATGTTAAATCATACTAGAACGTTACAAACTGTTCTAGAAAGTTCTAAATAATTCTAAAATCTTCTGTGCAAGTCTGTGAAGTTATAAAAAAAAAAAGTCTATTATATAGATTAAGAAAGTGATAAAACTTGCGTGTGGTAACGTTAAATATATGATAACCCATTTTTTGATTTGGGGGTGACCTTTTATTCAAACTGAGAGGAATAAGGGTTTTTTCTTTTGTTTTTAAACAAAAGTTCATCAATTTATGATACAGACAACCTTTTATTGGAAAAAAAATAAAAAAATTATAACCCCAATATATATACATATATATATATATATATATATATATATATATATATATATATATATCTATATATATATAGGCTATATATAAGCCACTTGGTAAAGATACATTGGCTGTATCGTCCCCACTTCGGTCGGGATAGGCCGTTCCTGCTGTGGACACTCAAACGGCTGATGATATGTACAGTATATATATATATATATATATATATATATATATATATATATATATATATTGTTACATAGCCTATGATTTCATCATCCTTTGTGTAATTCTAACGTACAGTGTGCTGCCTGTTTGATCACGAGCGTGTTCTGCCTCAGTCCCCCCCTTCTACCGTTATAGTAGAGTAAATCGTCCTTTCTGTTGTTCAGTGCGGGATTGTCAACTCTTTGTCCCCATGGCTTCATTTGCGCGTCCTTCTTACAAGTTGTATCAAGCTCTGCTGGCCCCTATATAATGAGCTCAGTCTCTACAATAATTGCCACTTAGATCTACTCCTCATTTTGTTCACATCTCTGTCCTCCCCTGTACAGTTGTGAGTGCTCAGGAAGTCTCCAAACATCTAGCAGCTGTGTGTAATTTGAGTATAACTGTTGTTGCATTTTTGTTTCTTGTACTGTGTAGCATAAATTTAATTCTTAGGCCTAGTAGGGTTTTTGTGATTTATGTAAGGGTTCTTTTTGTCAGTCATTTTTGATATTTTGTATCTGTAATAATTTATCTTGCATTAACTGAGCATTAGCCAGTGTATTTTCATTTTATCAGGGCTGACTTAGATAAATTTACTCTTGCTAATTTCGTGTTGATAGAGGCTGTTGCAGTTGACCATATATTTAACCTGTTTTTGCCATTACATTATCCTTATGAGTCCTGAATGTTTTGTTGTTAGTTTGAGCATTAAACTTTAACTTGTAATTTTACCTAACTCTTTTGTTTTGAACCTGGAACTTTATGGGACAGTAGTGATTTTTAGTAGTCTCACTTAAAGTGTACATTATCTTTCTCTGTTCCGAAACATAAATTTGGCGACCTCGCCAGGATATTCAGGATATTATCATAAGGATATTGTTTGATATTTTGTGACTGTGATTTATTCATTATGTCTACTATTTCTTCACTTGATGAAGCCAAAGATTTTTTGTCAAATGTGCAAACAGTGTGTGATGTAGAAAACAGAACAAAGAATGAACTTAAGCTTGTTGATCAACAATTGGGAATTGCTGTTCGCTCTCATCATTCTAAAGATCAAATTGTTGACATGATTAACGAAAGCTTGTTTAATGTAACTCCTCCAAATGAGCAAACGCAGATTGAATTAGCTAAGTTACAGCTAGCCCTGCAGGAGGCTCGTGTGAAGGAAGCTGAATTTCAAGCACGTGCTAAGGAGGCTGAGTCTCAGGCTAAGGAGGCTTGTGTTAGGGAGGCTGAATTTCAGGCAAATGCTCGTATTCAAGAGGCACAGGTGCAGGCTCAGGCACAAATTGAACTTGCTAGGATTCGGGCAGACCATGAGTATCGCATGAAACAAGGTGGAACTGGATCATCTAACTCTGATGATTTTGATGTGGCTAAAAATGTTAAACTTGTCCCTCCTTATAATGAATCTGATTTAACAAAGTATTTTCAGTTGTTTGAGAGGGTAGCTACAGGTTTTAATTGGCCCAAGGAGTATTGGCCAGTACTCCTTCAAACTGTTCTCACCGGTAAAGCTCAAGTTACTTATGCATCTTTGCCTCAGGATCAATCTGATAATTATGATGTAGTTAAGAGCTTGATTCTTAAGGCCTATGAGCTTGTTCCTGAAGCCTATAGAGTAAAATTTAGGACAACTTACAAGCAAGATAAGCAATCCCATGCTGAGTATGCAAAAATCAAAGAAGATCTGTTAGAGCAGTGGTTAAATTCTAAGAATGTGGATTCTGATTTTGGTAAATTTAAGCAGATGATTTTGCTGGAGAACTTCAAGAGGTGTATTTATAAAGATGTAAGCCTATATCTTGATGAGAAAAGAATAGATAATTTGTCTGATGCTGCAGTTTTAGCTGATGAATATGTTCTCACTCACAAGAGATATTCTAGAGAAAAAAAGGAAAGCTGAGAGTAAGTACGTTGCCTCTACTCAGAGTACAGGTAACAGGAAAGAGAATAAAGATGATGTTTCTCAGGAAGTAAATACCAGCTTCACCTCTAGATTTCAGAAAAGTAAAAGTACTTATTGTAGTAAGCTTGGTCATACTACGGAGAAATGTTTCAGGAGACAGCGTGATGTGAACAAAAAGGAGTCTTTAAATATTCAGTCAATTGGTCTAGTGTCCACTCTTGAGAGTTCCCAGAATTCTTTAACTGAGTTAACTGAACCTGCTTTGAGGGGTAACTTAAATTCTCATGATGGAGCTCCTCTTTTGAGCAGTAACGTGGGTGACACTCTCAAGAGTTCATGTGCTAATTTCCTGTCTGATGGTTTTGTCAGTCCTCTGGACAGTAATGACAGGAAATCAGTTAAAATATATCGTGATACAGGTGCTTGCCAATCCCTTATGCTGACCAGTGTTCTAGGCTCTAATGTTAATTCCTCTGATGAAACTGTAATCTTACAAGGTGTTGGGAATAATTACTTCTCTGTCCCTCTGTGCAGAGTGAATTTAGAGTCTGGTTTTGTTAATGGTTCCGTTATGGTTGGGTTGGTTGAGACACTCCCAATGTCAGGTGTAACTTTCTTACTTGGAAATGATATTGGTGGAAGTCAAGTGTGTCCAGCTCCTCAGTTGTCTGGTGAGCCGGTGGCTGCGGCCCAGGATTGTGATGTCCCTGATGTGTTCCCTGCATGTGCTGTCACTAGGGCTAAGTCTAAAGTTACTGGTGATTTAGAGGATAATGATGATGATGATGATGTTATCCTAGCTGACACTTTTCTTGCTAATTTGGACCACTCACCAGATGAGGCAGTACCCCGTAGTGTTGATAATATGTCTCGTCAAGAGTTGGTTGAGTTGCAGGTTGCTGACCCTGAGTTGAAAGGTCTAGCTAACTCTGCTTACAGTGAAGAAGAGTCAGCCGGTGCTTCTACTTGTTATTATGTAAAGTCAGGAGTACTTATGAGGAAGTGGAGACCCCCAACAGCATCAGCCGACTGTGAATGGGAGGTTGTACATCAAGTTGTCATCCCTCGTGTTTGTAGGCAGGATATCATTAGAGTGGCTCATGATTCCAGTTTGGCAGGACACCTTGGAGTGAGGAAGACTGTGGCACGCATTTTGAAACACTTCTACTGGCCAGGTATCTTCAGGGATGTTTCCTGGTATTGTAAGTCTTGTCACACCTGTCAAGTTGTGGGGAAGTGTAATCAGACCGAAAAGGTTGCACCTCTAGTTCCCATTCCTCCTTTTGAGGCGCCTTTCACCCGTGTGTTGGTAGATATTGTGGGCCCTCTTCCTAAGACTTCTTCAGGATTTTCTTATGTGTTGACCCTGATTGATATGGCTACTCGTTATCCTGAAGCCATTCCACTTAGAAATATCTCAGCAAAGAACGTGGTTAAGGAAATGCTAGGGTTCTTCACAAAGTTTGGTCTGCCCAAGGAGGTACAGTCAGACCGGGGAAGTAATTTCATGTCAAATGTTTTCAAGCAGTCTCTGAAAGAGTTGGGCATCACCCAGATCACGTCTTCAGCTTACCATCCCCAGACCCAAGGAGCGTTGGAGTGATATCATCAAACACTCAAATCGATGCTCAAGAAATACTGTTTGGAACATCAGAAAGACTGGGATAAAGGTCTTCCATTCGTTGTGTTTGCTGCAAGAGAATCTCCAAATGAATCACTGGGCTTCTCACCCTTTGAACTACTGTTTGGCCATGAAGTAAGAGGACCCCTTAAGTTACTCAAGGAATGCTGGCTGTCGGAGGAAGATGACGTCAACCTGCTGGAGTATGTGATGAAGTTCAAAGAACGGCTGTCCACTGCTTTACAGCTGGCGAGAGAGAATTTAGGAGCTGCTCAGGAGAAGATGAAGACTTGGTATGATAAGAAGTCCAGGTTACGCCACTTTCAGCCAGGAGATCAGGTTTTGATTCTGCTACCGGTGCATGGGCAACCTCTTCAAGCCAAGTTTAGTGGTCCTTATTTCGTGGAGAAGAAACTCAGTGATGTCAACTATGTCATCGCCACACCAGATCGTAGAAAGAGCAAGCAACTATGTCACATCAACATGCTAAAGTTATATCACAGGCGGGACGAAAATAATCCAGTCTGCACTGTAGCTGTTCCACCCGAGTCTGCAAGTGAAGCTCTTCCATGCAGTATGAGCCTGAGTGATAGTTTGGGGAAGAATCCTGATATCATGAATGATCTCCAGACTAAGCTTTCTCATCTACCTCCCGAGGAAAGGCAGGAGTTTTCGGCATTACTGCAGGAGTACCCGCAAGTGTTCCGTGCTACTCCAGGAAGAACCACTGTGTTGATGCATGATGTCGATGTTGGAGACGCAAAGCCAATTAAACTGCCTCCTTACCATGTGAACCCAGTGAAAGTTCCTCTCATCCAGAAGGAGCTTGGCTACCTGTTGGACCACAAGATGATTGAGCCCTGTCAGAGCGAGTGGAGTTCTCCTGTCACTCTGGTCCCTAAGCCAGGTGGGTCACAGCGGCTTTGCATCGACTACAGACGTGTTAATCAGATAACCAAAACAGACACTTACCCTCTCCCTCGCGTGGAAGATTGCATAGACAAGATCGGAAAGGCTAGGTACATAAGTAAGTTTGATTTGTTAAAGGGATACTGGCAAGTACCTATGACTGAACGTGCTAGGGAGATCTCATGTTTTGTAACACTAGGAAAGAAAATGTTATTGCAGATTGCTTATCTAGACTTTAGACAGATTGTTTTAGAGTAATAAGAAATTTCCTTTATAAATTTCTTTTTCTTTGTGGGGAGGTGTTACATAGCCTATGATTTCATCATCCTTTTTGTAATTCTAACGTACAGTGTGCTGCCTGTTTGATCACGAGCGTGTTCTGCCTCAGTCCCCCCCTTCTACCGTTATAGTAGAGTAAGTCGTCCTTTCTGTTGTTCAGTGCGGGATTGTCAACTCTTTGTCCCCATGGCTTCATTTGCGTGTCCTTCTTACAAGTTGTATCAAGCTCTGCTGGCCCCTATATAATGAGCTCAGTCTCTACATTAATTGCCACTTAGATCTACTCCTCATTTTGTTCACATCTCTGTCCTCCCCTGTACAGTTGTGAGTGCTCAGGAAGTCTCCAAACATCTAGCAGCTGTGTGTATGTTGCATTTTTGTTTCTTGTACTGTGTAGCATAAATTTAATTCTTAGGCCTAGTAGGGTTTTTGTGATTTATGTAAGGGTTCTTTTTGTCAGTCATTTTTGATATTTTGTATCTGTAATAATTTACCTTGCATTAACTGAGCATTACCCGGTGTATTTTCATTTTATCAGGGCTGACTTAGATAAATTTACTCTTGCTAATTTCGTGTTGATAGAGGCTGTTGCAGTTGACCATATATTTAACCTGTTTTTGCCATTACATTATCCTTATGAGTCCTGAATGTTTTGTTGTTAGTTTGAGCATTAAACTTTAACTTGTAATTTTACCTAACTCTTTTGTTTTGAACCTGGAACTTTACGGGACAGTAGTGATTTTTAGTAGTCTCACTTAAAGTGTACATTATCTTTCTCTGTTCCGTAACAATATATATATTATATATATATATTATATATATATATATTATATATATATATATATATATATATATATTAACTCACCACACTCTCTCTCTCTTTCTCTCTCGCTCTCTCTCTCCTATCGCTATTTCAATGGTATCTGCTCTTCTGAACTGTCTGGTTGGATCTTTCCCCGATTACGTCGGGCACACCCCACCCGTAGAGTTACTATAATCTTTTTTCGTTAACTGTGACCAAATTTTCGCACTGTTACAGTTTATATAACGTAAGTCGGTGACCGAAAATGGCTTCTATTGCTTTATGTCCTTTCCATAGCACTTCTTCCTGACTACCGTCATATTCTAGGGAAAATCTGCTACAGCTCGATAATGAATATGAGAGATGACAGTTTTAGGCTCGGGGTTAAGTTAGTATCATCTCTTTTTTGTTAGACTTTCTAATACAAGAATTAACTGGTACTGTCAGTCCTTCATGTATACTGCTGTACATAAAAAGTAGTCCTCAGCCTGTCTTTCCCTCTGCCAATGACCACCAGTCTTCATGTGCAGTGTGTCCAGGCATTTTGAATTAATGAATGTATCTTCCTTTTATCGTTCCTGTTAAATTTCACTGAAATAGACAACTTTGTGCAAGCTCTTCCCCTTTCATTTATTCTGTTCGAATTACAAAAAAAGAAAACTATATCAGCCAGCATATAATCATACAGCCGTTATAACTATATCAGCCAGCATATAATCATACAGCCGTTATAACTATATCAGCCAGCATATAATCATACAGCCGTTATTGTCATTAATAAAAGCCTAGTAAAGGTTTTCCTCTCTTTCTTGCTCCTGTAAAATGTCCGCGTTATTCTGCATTGATGGTGGTGGTTGTTGTTGTTGTTGTTTTCAGCGTAGTCAACAAGAATTGATGGAGGTGTGTGGAGGGTGACTGGGATGGGAGGCAGAAAGGGGGAAGAAAAGAGAAGGAGAGGGTCAGGGGTGGGTGAGAAAAGATGGAAAAAAGAGGTGAAAGGGGAAGCAGTGGAAATTAAAGAGGGGAGAAGGACTAGACTGGGAAACTGGAAGGCTGTTTATGCGGATGAGAAAGGTGAGGGCTGGGAGCTTTACGATATTTATTATTGTATTTAAAGAATATACTAAGACCAGCTGAAAGATAGTACTGTAAATGAAATCATGGAGGCGGATTGTCATTGATCATAATCAAATCTTTCAGTTCTCTCTCTCTCTCTCTCTCTCTCTCTCTCTCTCTCTCTCTCTCTCTCTCTCTCTCTCTCTCTCTCTCTCTCTCTCTCTCTCTCTCTCTCTCTCTCTCTCTCTCTCTCTCTCTCTCTCTCTCTCTCTCAGATAGATTTATTCAGCTAAAGAAAGACATCAGGTTAAGAAATGGTTGATGTTTTATTATATTTGTTACCGCCAGACGATTTAAGTATATTCCACACAAGATAGACCTCACAGATTGACCTGCCTGGAAAGCGTTCATTAACCCATGATGACTTCTGCCCTTTTTTTACAGCTGTCACTAGCGATTTCATTCAGCTTACAAAATACCTCTGGAAGTGAAGGGATTAATATATTGAATGCCAGTAGTCCTTAGTAGTTTATGACTTCCTTTTACTAAACTAAAAAAAATACAGACAGACAGATCGCCTTGGTGCACTATGAATATCAAACCGCAGTTTCTCGTGACTAGATCCTTGCAGTCATTGATGTGATTAAATATGTGGCGTGTGTGGCTTCCCTGGAGACAGCAGACAAGAGCAGGCAGAGATAACGGCGACAGCAGCAGCGCCCACGCAACATGCAAACAAGTGACTCGCCTGGGATTCAGTCTCGACTTTTGGTTTTATATACATCTGATCGTTTTACTCATAGTCTTCTGCCATCATCATCAAGGGCCTGACTCATCCTAGTGACTCTTTCTTTTTTATCCGCCTCGACCTATTCCCCGTTGGTCTGTCCCGCCCAACCTCAGCAAATCTTCGAATTTCATCAATCCATCTTGTTCTGTCTCTTCCTCTCACACTGTTTCTAGGCAGCCATTCTGCTACCCAGGCTGTCCATCAGTTATCTTTCGTATGAGCCTGTCCACATTCATATTTGCACTTTAATGATAGTAATTATATCCCTTACTTTAATCTCTTCAACGTTATCCAGGAAGCTCTGTTTTTATATCTCCAAGTTATATACCCAACATAATACTTTCCAATCTAAGCACTTCTAAGTTTACATTCCAGCAGATCTTGCTCTCTCTTTCTCTCTTTCTTTTGTTGGAAAGAGCAAGTTTGCCGTCTTCATGTCTTAGGCTCTTTCATTTTTGCATAAAAAAAGTTAAGACTCTTGTGTCTGATCCACACTTGCAAGTTAGAAAAGGAAGGACACTCTGTTGAATATGACAGTCTCTTCTGAAATAATGGCAATCGCTTATCTTTCTTGTTGTAACTGTTTGCCAAAACCCCTCCTTTCTTCATCAGATTTCGTAGTCATGCCTGGGAACTGTATGATCTGCCTACGTTAGAGTTACGCATTCTTCAACCCATTATTGTTCTTCAGTTACTATATTTAATGGAAGAGACTGAACATGTCTGTTCAGCATAACTTTCGTCTTCATTATGTTTCAGACCTGTAGCCAGACTCTTCTTGTTCTGATCAACTATCATTCTTGTAGTTCTTCCCATTACTCATTGAAAAGAACGTTTGTCGTCAGAAAAATGAAGCCTGTCTAGTCCCTCACGGTTTATTGTAATCCTCTTGCCACTGCAATATTTATTTGTGAAAGCTTCATCTAGGTATGGGGAAACATGGGTGAAATTGTCTCATTTCTAAATGTTCTGTTTGCAGTATTTACTTTTCCTGGCAATCTTTATGAATTTTTATGGCACCAGAGTCATTCCTGTTAATGTTTTCCTGTCCTTTGAAGTAAGTTCCATATAGATAGATAGATAGATAGATAGACAGACAGATATACTAGCAGAGGTACGCGGCGTTGCAGGACCAAAACGGCGAACTCTAATTCTATTTATTCAGGCTCAGTCTTTCATTGTACTCCAAAAAGACCATGTACCTCTTATGCTTTTAAAGAGGGGTTATAAGACGTCCAGGAATTTTCTATTTCAGCTTTCGCTGACTAACGCAGTTTTTTATTACCAGTGACCTCAAATGACCTCAGACTGGTGACCTCAATTGACCCCGGGGGTCAGCTTCACATAGCCTGTACC
>NC_136976.1:59908858-60091358 GCF_032717465.1 Coenobita brevimanus
TCAAAATTTTTACACAGTTTTGAACGGTTTATTTTGGTTGTTTATTTCTTCATTACGGAGTCTCTCAGCAACTATCTGGTTTCTTCCTAGATCAAACTTCCACTTTGCCTTCTGACCCTCCATTCTTTTGTTCTTCACTTTTAGTTTTGTTAAACCTACTCTCACGGAGCGAGAGAGGATTACTATGTTTGAGCGGTGTGTGTGTGTGTAATTAATTCACCGGGTCGGTCAGGATCACTTGATGGTCGTGATAGTCAGCTTTTAACCCTCCCGGAAGGGAGCTGAGAGCTCATATAGTCTGATCTAAGGGCAAGGCTGTGACCTTCACACACGCACACACCCGTCCCCTTGCTCAAGGGGGACAGTAACCACCCACTTGGTCAGTGCTTTTGTGTGTGTGTGTGTGTGTGTGTGTGTGTGTGTGTGCAACAATGAAATGTAAAAAACGTAATTACTCAAGGGCTTATTTTTAAAAATCGTTTGACAGTAACGGGAATGAGAATATTATGATGCCATTATCCTGAAGGTATTTATTCTTTGCAAATTACAGTATAACTATCCTTTTTTTTTGTACCTTATTCTTGTCACCAGCTCATGATTTTTTAAATTCATCTTTGTAGTGACCCATCATAGTAAAATTATTATTGTAGACATTGGCAAACCCATCTAGAATGTAAATCACTCTTCTAAATTAAATAGCATGGCGTGATAGAGGGCATGATTATAAAATACCTTAGTGGGAAATACGTCATTGGAGTGAAGGGAACGAATCTTCTTTGGTCGTCTGCCTGAGCACAATTTGTTTCACTGAGGACCAAAAAAACTCTTAATTCGTAGACTGTGAGTTCCCCGCCCCTCTCCTCCTCCCCTCCACCGTACACCAGGAGAAGAAGAGGCGGAGTGAATGTGGAAAGGAAGTGAGGGGAGGGGGGAAGTAAGGAGGGAGAGAAAGAGGAGTTGAGGTGAAGAAATGGAAGAGGGGGAAGGGGATGAGGGATGGAAAATAAGTGAGGAAGAGAGCGAAAGTGAAGAGACGAGGAGGGGAGGGATAGAAAAAAGGAGGGAAAGAGAGAGGAGGGGAGACTAGGGAATGAGAGAAGGGAAGAGAGTAGAAAAGACGGGGAGGGGAGGGAAAAGGGGAGGAAAGGTGAAGGGTCCGGTACATGGAGGTATATGGAGGGAAGGGGGGGAAGGGAAGAAGAGTGAGGGAGTGGGAAAGACTAACTGTAGCAGGGGAGGAGATGGGAGGAGAAGAGACGGGAGTGGGGAGAAGAGAGGAGGGAGGAGGGAAAGAGACGGGAGAGGAGAGGGAAAGAGATTTAACTGGTGATAGGGGTTGAATGTACACGTGTGGGTGGGGACGGGAGGGGAGGGGGTTGGAGGGTGACACCTGTTGCTGGGCGACTCGGATTCTGCCCTGAATTTTCAAGAGTCTGGGATCCCTGTCAGTCCCGCCATCAAAGCCACCAGCCAGGGGCATGCTTGTGTATAAGTCCGCATATATATACATATATGATATTATTTTGGCATGTATGTATGTATGAAAGCATGTATACATTAACTGATTAAACTGTGTATCCTGAATATACTGAGTGAGTTTCTTATATTATGACGTGTTGTACGTAAGCAAGCATTAATGATTCAGTATAGTCTTTCTGTACTGGATGCAGTGTATGTTTTTGTATGACTACGATGTATTTAATTGCATTAATAAGCCAGTTTTCTGTCTGAGAAATTACCAATATGCCGGGAATCGAACCCGGGACTCTCAGGTGAGAGCCAGGCAGCATACCACTACACCACGACCAGGTAAAAGTTAATTTATGTTGTCACAATCTTGTAACCAACGTCCCTCCGCCCCCACTGTGAGACTGGGGGTTAACTCACCCTCTTCAGGCCCACAGTGGGGGCGGAGGGACGTTGGTTACAAGAGTGTGACAACGTGACATAAATTTTAGTTGGTCGTGGTGTAGTGGTATGCTGCCTGGCTCTCACCTGAAAGTCCCGGGTTGGATTTCCGGCATATTGGTAATTTCTCAGATTATTTTTCGTGTGTAAAATACAGGTTTCTCTCTTCATTCTGACTTGCCGTAAGTGCTTGGGATAGATTAAAAACATCTACTTGCCCGAGTGCCAGGGGGTTAACTCACCCTCTTCAGGCCCACAGTGGGGGCGGAGGGACGTTGGTTACAAGATTGTGACAACATGAGTTTTCATCTGGTCTTGGTGTAGTGGTATGCTGCCTGGGTCTCACCTGAGAGTCCCGGGTTCGATTCCCGGCATATTGGTAATTTCTCATTATTTTTCCTGTGTAAAATACAGGATTCTCTCTTCAATAAGCCAGTTATTAAGGATTTATATAACGGGATTTACATGAAATTGCACTAACCTCGAAGTGATTTTTTATAGGTTATTTTGAATAAGCGAACTGCATATTATCGCGTCCAATTTTCAACAGTTAGGATTATACTGTTACTGATTACTTTGAATAAGTTATGAGGGCGACTTTTTTTTTTTTACCAGTTGGATAAACAGTACTTTTAGGTCTGTAACAGTTGAAACTGAACACATTTTGATACAGTATTTTTTAATTAAAATTTCTCCAAGAATTCCCAACTGAAGTTAGTGCATTGTTCTGTAACACCCTATATATACAGTGAAGGCCACCGCTGCAAATGCGCAGATCCTTAGTTACAGTGCACAAACCTTAACGAGTTAGGGTAGTCCCGGCTACACCTACGGAACCGCCAACACGCCCATGTCTCGCTGAGACAGCCATCAGACGTCGGCACAAAGCGACAGACCACCTTATCATTAAATAACTGAGTTCAAATTCTTGCGAGTAAATTAACCACGACGCATCTTGGACTTAACCTGTCGTAGGAGAGGCCACCTTCCCCACACCAGGAGAGCGACTGAGGGCAAAACAAAACGTGTGCTATTTTGACTCGAGTCCAGCTCCTTATCAACCACACAACCAGGCGAGTACTGTACACTATATATGTGTGAACTATGATTACATTAGCTGAACCTCGGTGTCAGTTTCACAGTTAAAACTCGCTTTTACTAAACATTCATAACGAAAAAGCATAGCCAACTTCCTTAGAGAGAGAGAGAGAGAGAGAGAGAGAGAGAGTCACCTAATAAAAATTCCGTGCTATTTTTACAACGATAGCTCTCATCTGAATGACCAATCTTTTACAGGTAATCCCTCCCGGTGGAACACAGCTCAGGGGCGGACAAAAGGTACTCTCTCAATCAGCGGAGTAGACGGCCAGTCTGAATCTCCCTCTCCCTCGCTCTTATTTGTGCCACCCGGATCTCCCTAGGCAGGAGATAGATAAACAGATAGAGATAGATAGATAGATAGTTAGAGAGAGAGAGAGAGAGTGTGTGTGTGTGTGTTTGTGATAAGTAGTTGGAAGGACAAGTAGGCCTAGTACCTCAAAATGTCTTGCAATCTTTGAATAAAGTTGCCAGATATATTGTTGAGAGAGAGAGAGAGAGAGAGAGAGAGAGAGAGAGAGAGAGACGAAAGCATCCATGACTGACTAACTGATGAGACGAGGGATCTGAGGGTGGAAAAAAATTCCCTATGATGCTGAGAGAGAGAGAGAGAGAGAGAGAGAGAATGCTGGGGTGAGTGTGCTGTGATGAGGTTGTGTGTGTGTGTGTGTGTGTGTGTGTGTGTGTGTGTGTGTGTGTGTGTGTGTGTGTGTGTGTGTGTGTGTGTGTGTGTGTGTGTGTGTGTGTGTGTGTGTGTGTGTGTGAGTTTTCTATGAGGGTCTGAACGTACAATATATGCATCAGTGCGGCTGTAGAGTAGACTACATGCTTGTCTATCCAAGTATAAGATTTGTGCCTTTGTTCGTTTTGCAAAGCCTTGAACAGCTTGCAAGTTTCATTTCATAGCGACTGTCAGTGCCTTATCATTTCTGGCACCATGTCTTTTGAGTCCCCTTATTCTGAAGTATTTTAGTGCTCGTCCACACGTGTTCTCGAACATATGTTGACAACACAGCTGGCAACATGTCTGCATTCATGTATGCAGCAGTATTTGGACATGTATACAAAAATGATAATGTGCAGTTTCTAAACCTGTTGGTAGCAGAGGTCATGGGATAAGTGTGTCCATACTATGCAGCTGAGACGTCATCATGATGTTGCCAACATGATCTGGACGCAGCTGTTCCCAGCATGTTTGCATTTTGTTCGTTATTGTTTACATGTTTCCAGCACTTGCTCCAGCACACGTGTGGACGCGCCCTTACTAGAACCTCATCCCATGTCTTCTTAGGACTACCTTTTATTGTTCCTTCCTTATCCTCTACATTGACCTTCCTAGATCTCTTATCACAACTTTCGTTTTTCGTCCTCCATTCTATCAACATCTCTGAACCATCTCAACCCTCTATGCATCACATCACCGATGCATTCATTTCCCAGCCAGTTCCTCAGCTTTTCATTCGCATTTCAGCCATCTGCAGCTATGTCATTCAAGAAAGCACTTCACATTCATCTAATCATTCTCATTTCCCTCCGCTTTACCACACCGGGTCGACTGCCATTCCTGACCGAATTTCACAATCGTAAATCATTACACTCCTCATAAATGTCGTATACAATGTTCTGGGCGTGATGGGAGAATCCCTCCGTGTAAAGAGAGAGAAAAATAAACTGTTCTGTAAGATACGTGGATATGTACCGTATGAGTGAGTGCTTGCGTGTGTAGGAATGTGTTTATGTATGTATGTCTGTTTACTTATTCTTAACAGTGTATGAATGTCTATCACTTGGTGTATGAGAGTGCTAGTGTATATGCATGGGTGTCTACTTGAATAGGAGTTCAGGAGAACGTATGAAAGTGCACGTGTTAATGTGTGTGTTGAGTATTTACGCATGTGAAAGTTTCTGTATGTGAAGGTATGCCTACATAATGTAATAGTGCAAGGGTTTCTTCTTTTTGAGTATTCTGAATATCATCCCGGGATTCCAGGACAATGCTTTACCGGAATCCCAAAATTTCCAGGTATAGCCAAGAAATAGATCATTACGCGCAAACATTCTTGTATCATAAGCTGCTACCCTGTTACCGTAGATGATGATGACGACGACTATGATGATGATGATGATGATGATTTATCATCGCATTACAGTAAAAAAAAAAATAGTATTAAGGAAAAAAGAAAACAATGTTATTTATCACTTAAATAAAGCAAAATTTTTCTGCTCCCGAGCAACTAGCTCCCGAACAACTAGCATTTATAACATCTGAAATGAAAAAGTATTTCATGATCTTTGCTAAGAGTTGCAAGACGACATGTAATTAAGTTATGAACGAATAACCCTACATGAATTTCTTGTAGGCATACGTATCATACAGCAGGCTGGTAGTTGGGAAAGGCAATCATCCGCTCGATGTACTGCTACCTTCAGGTGACTGTACACACAATATCCGTTCAATTGATATCCTGTAACCCTGGATATCATATACAACACTGGATGGTAACCTGATGACCATGACGTCTGTTGGTCTAGTGAGATAAGTCGCTGTAATCAGATGTGGCCGATGCGGTTTTGTACAAGAGAAATGGTTGAGGTTCATCAGTGGCATAGTATCATCGTGCAACTGGTCACCCTCGCCTTAAATACAAGGACTGAGTAGCCGAACCCTGGGCCACGAAACTTTACGTTCCTGATGGGGCAAAAACAGTGAATAGTGGGTAATATAACAATCATAATAGAATACTGTTCCAGGTGTGTGAAGAGCTCGCGCGCGCGCACACACACACACACACACACACACACACACACACACACACACACACACACACACACACACACACACACACACACACACACACACAAATGCGAGAAGTGTGATGTAATTAGTATCATTAATATATAAAGTCTCTGATGCTTCAAAAAGGAAAATAATCCCGAGAATTTCATCAGCTGCCCGGGAAATTGAAATACTGTTATTTTCTCTGGGTTTCCGTGACCCTGTTATCTCGGGATCCAGGGAAAGAAACCCTAAATAGTACTTAACCTCTGTACTATACAAGGTCTTTGTCCAGCTGAATAAAACTATCTCTCGTAACAAGGAGATATAAAGACGTCACCAGCTGAAGTCCTCCGGACTTTTTTTTTTTTTTTTTTTTCGGCCTAAGAAAGGCCTCTCTTATAGAAAAGGTTAATGAGCGCTGTATCTCGCCCATTGTGCTCGAAGAGTCTTTTCTAGACAACGTAAAATCATCAGAAAGAAGCAGGAAAAAATAAGGAAGGCGTTGTTGTAGGGAAGGAATTTAACCAAATAAAATAGCTTAGCGGATAGATACCATCTTCACAACGTATGTGGAGATACTGTAGGCATTACTTTTTTGTATGTCCGTCTTTTGGCAAAGGCTTAACAGCTCATTTCTCGAGGACCAGGAGTTCTGCTTACCAAACACCTTCGTATGTCACCGCTTTGACGCTGATACTCACCTTTCGTTTTGAGTATTAATTAGAGTTTTCTCATTGAGGACTGGTGTGCAAAATGTGATTTTAAAAAAGTTCTGATAAGGATCTCTTCAGTCTGTAGTAAGCTGCAAGCGATGTGTGCCGTTGTATGTCGTCCATCGGACACTTTTCCAAATTCCATATATTATCAGACAACACGATACCACATGCCAGTGCACCACAGCAAGGACAAGGATGTTTTGTGACCTATCCGTTACTGATTATTCGCAGGAAAGTTTGTTCCACGCATCTTCACAGAATACCAGAAGAAGCGTCGTGTCATTTTTCCTCCAGTCTGATTGATCGATGTGCATCGAACAAGAGATGAAACCTGGATTTATGGACATGACCTAGAAACCATAAGACATAACCCCTGGTGGAAGGCACCTGCCTCACAGAGACCCCTTAAAAGCTTGTCAGTCAAGATCGCACGTGAAGATCATGCTTCTCACATTTTTTGCCATGATAGGAATTGTGTACATTCAAAGGCTTTCCCCACATGTTAATGCAACTTTCTGCCTGGACGTTTTGAAACATCTGTGTGAGGCAGTGAAAGACGAGCGACGAAAGAAGCTGAATGTAAGATGACTTCTTTACCACGGCAACGTGCCTAGCTATTCAGCACCCGTTACTCGGCAATTCCTGACCTAGGAAAGTCGCATCCGCCTAATTCACCAAACTGAAGCACCGTGCAACTTTTGGTTGTTCCTCTAACTGAAGCTCGTGATGAAAAAACATCTTTTGATACAAATATAGACATTATGTCTGAAACGACGAGAGTAATCATGACCTTCAGTGGCAGGAAAAACAAGTGTATGGCTGCGGAAGGAAAGGATATTGAAGAGGATAAATGAAGTACAGTCCATGGCTAATTTCCAATAAAACTGAGTTTGGCAACCGTTATTAAAACTTTTTCATAACATTTCGGAATAGTAATAACGATTGTGTTATATGAAAGTTGGTGAGTTTTTTTAAAAGCTCAGTAGAGTCTGTTTCAACGAAATTTAATTCAAGAAACTGTTCCCTACCGCTAGCCTGGGGTAGTAAGTACGTGTATTCTCTTCGGTAAAAGACCGCTTCTCCAATCACTTGACCAATATCTTTCATTTAACTCATGACTCCAACCCGAAGACGTCAGCTTTAACATGTTCTTTCTGTCTGCGGATGATTTCAATCAGTTTAGGATAGATTTTTCAAACTGTTGCGGTTTGACATTATCTTCATAGACACCGCTCTAGGGAGAGGGGATGTCTCCTAAGCTGATTCAGATCGATCGATAGTATCAAGAACATACTAGAAAATAGCAACTTCACCGAACTGAAAAGGTATAGAGTAACGCATGGAGTGACATTTGAAATCTTGTTCGGAGAGTACCGTTTGTAATGGCTTGTAAAACATCGTCTGGTGTTACCAGGAATCGAACGAGTTATCCCGACCATGAGACAGTTAGCGGTTAATATACAACATTAACTATTCCAACTCCTGTAATAGCGTCCAGCTAAATAAAATCATCTGGTGCATATTGCAATAAGATGATGGGATCGGAGGAGAGGTTAAATATGCCACATAAATGTCACGAAGTCAGAGATGAGGTTATAACAGACATGACACACACTACCAATAAATGAATATGACAGACACCGAACAGAGACAGACAGACAGACAGACAGACAGTCAGACAGGAGCAGAGAGAGGGTAGACAGAGAGACAGAGAGGGAGAGCTGGAGGGAGAGGGAGGGAGACAAGGAAGAGGTTTGGTCACAAATAGCATGCGTCAAAGCAGGAATTAAGAGTGAAAATAATCGGGGCTTCTCCACACTAGGGGTAATTCAATCGCTATTTGTGATGTGTTGGGTAAATAGCTCACGCAGCAAGCCAAACTGATTATCCCTGCAATTATTTCCCTTGTGTCGTTGAGAGAGAGAGAGAGAGAGAGGGACACACACACACACACACACACACACACACACACACACACACACACACACACACACACACACAGAGTACGTACGCCTCGTGTGTGTGTGTGTGTGTGTGTGTGTGTGTGTGTGTGTATAGGCTACCTGCGTGTGTGCGTGCGTGTGTACGTGAGTGCGCGTGCGCGCGCTAGTTGCCCCAGATTCCCAGACGCAAGCCATCATGGCTCAATCAGGCAGAGAGGAGAGCAAGCGACATGGCTCTCTAACCTCTCCACTTGTCAATTATAAATGGACGAGGGTAAAGCGAGGGGAGGAAAGGTCGTGTCAGGCCCAAGAGGTCATGGACAAGGAAAGTATTCATGAACGATTTTTGCGATCTTTTGTCATAAGAATTCTCAGTAGTTGTGAATTAATATCGGAAACAACTGTTGTTGGTCTTAATATATATTTTTTCCTTCACAATGGTTCCAGTTGGTTTTCAGGCAATGATTAGTTACGTGAGTGATGTTAAAAGTGTGAACAAATGATCTTGCTCATAATTTCAGCTTGAGGACGTCTGTCAATATGCTACAACCCCAGGGCCCTAAGTGGTTTCTCCCGTGGCTCTCTCCTTATCATATTTACTGATTTCTTACATATTAATTTATTTCACAATTTATTTTGGCGATCGACGACATTATTAGATGATATAAGGGATATTTTGCGACAGGTATAGAAATGTATAGCTTCTGTTTCACGATCGCGGGAAATGCTTCACAGCCTAAGCGTGTGAGAAGCATAAACGCGTATGGGTATTGTTGCAAGATTTTTAGATGTGCTGCCAGTGATTTGATCTGGTGCAGTACTGTGTTTGAGTATTACATGGTACAGAGATTTACCTTTGAAAGTTCGAAGTGATATTGTGTGTGTGTGTGTGTGTGTGTGTGTGTGTGTGTGTGTGTGAGAGAGAGAGAGAGAGAGAGAGAGAGAGAGAGAGAGAGAGAGAGAGAGAGAATCTGAGGTGTGTCGTTGATCGAGTGTACCCGTAGAACTGGATCTGAGAAATGTGACTGCAGTAAAATGGTAATGGAAGAAAGAGTAAGAGTGAATTGAAGCACTGTGAGAGAAGAGGGTGAGGCAGAGGCGAGGCATAAGAAAGGTTAGAGTGAGGCAAGCCAAGGGAGGGGGTCAAAGCAAGGTGCGAGACTGGTATGAAAGAGAGATGAGGTGAGGTGATGGATGGTGAGCAACAGGTAAGGCAAAGATGTGGCAAGGGTGAGATGGTGAAAAGAAAACATTATATAAAAATAAGGGAAAGTTCATGAAGGGCTGAAAAAATTGGTGAGGCAGATGTGAGGCTAGGGTTAAGGGAAATGGGGTAAGAGGTGAGGCAATGGTGGGGAGGAGGCAAATAGAGGTTAGGGCGGAGACGAAGCGAGAGGAAAGGCAGGGGTGAAGCAACAGATGGGTAGGCTATGAGAAGACGCTACCAGGGTGATGAAAGATGTGAAGAGAGAGAGAGAGAGAGAGAGAGGAGGAGGAGGAGGAGGAGGAGGAGGAGGAGGAGCAAGAGGAGGGGGTGGAGGTGGTGGTGGTAACAGTAGTTTGACGCAAGGCTAAAACAGAAATCAATCAAGCAGTAAAGCAGGGAATGAAATGCACGAAGTAACACCTCAGGCATGTGTAATAAATACATTAAGTAAAGGCAGGTGCAAAAAAAAATGTAAATTAAAAAAAGCTTAATCTCACAAAAGAAAAAGTCGAGTGGAGAGTATTATCGACAAGATGAAAACTGAAAAAGGAAAAATAATTAATCGAGTGAAAATTTAAAGAGAGAGAGAGAGGGAGTGGGGATTCCAAAAAGACGCACGAAATAATTAGAGCTGGCTTCGCGAGAGACAGTTGCCAGACAGGGAGAGCTTAGACGGGAGCCGAGACTGAGATAGGGAAAGACTGGGGTAGATTAAGGCAGAGATAAGAGAGAGAGAGAGAGAGAGAGAGAGAGAGAGGGGTGGGAGGTTGCAAAAAAGAGAGGAAAAAAATTAGGCAAGAGCGTTCAGAAGAATGACGAATTAAAGGCAGAGCAAAAGTTAAAGAGTAAGTAATAAAGCGAGATCATGCAGAAGCGAATGTGACCCCTCCTGTAAGATAAAGCCCCTGATATTATACTCTTGCCATCTCCAGACGATTAATTCAGTTAAGGAAGATGTCTTGTAGTGATGGAGTTGAATGGAGGTAATTTCTGTTCTCCTCTCTACCGGAATGATCCCTTAACCTGAATCAAATCGTCTGCCGGGATCAGGATTAAAAAAGAAAAGGGCGTCACCGTAGTGAAGGGATTGTTGAGAATGAGGAGAGGAAGTCCAGAAACGAGGAGGAAGAGGAAGTGGAGGGATACGTGAGGGAGGGTGACCTGGACTGGTGGATGAGTCTATGAAGTAGGGGGTCATTGGCTGGCAGGAGGAAATAAGGAGTAATTTGATGAGATGTTTAGTTGTTTTCATTTTCGTGACAGTCGTGGATGGATTCTGTGACTGGGATTCTAGTGATTGATAGACAGACAGACAGACGTACAGATAGAAAGATCGATAGAGATAATAGATGGATGAATGGATGATAGATAAAATGACATAATTAGGCTGGTAACTAGCTGGAAAAAAAGACGGAATGACGCTGGGTTGAGAAGGAGTGGTGGTGCGTGGTGCAGGAGTGAGGCAGGAGTATAGCAAAGGTAAATCAAGGGTTAGGCTGAAGTGAAGCAAAGGCAAGAGGGAGTGCAATAGCATGGTTAAACTATGGAGTCGTAAGAGAATTAGGAAGGACTGACAGAGGTTAAACAAGAGAGAGGAGGAGCTGAGGCAGAAATGAGATTATGAGAGGTTAAACAGAAGAGAGGGAGAGTTGAGCCAGGGATTGGACAAAGGCTAGGTACAGCGAGGCTGACAGACTGGCAGGTCTCTGAGGCAGTAGAGATAAGAAAGGAGGGAGGGATCATGGGGGAGCTCAAGACAGCTGACCTGACACCACCCTCAGCCATATTGCGTCTGGAGTTAGCAGGCTTGCTGACACATGTTCCCCTTACCAGAAACCACCCTGAGCTATTCTTCCGTGTGGGGATAGTACGCTCCCTGACATGTTCTTATCAGACACCACCTGCAGCTGTATTTTGTGTGCATTAGGAGTGTCACGAATCAATTCGCGACATTTCCCTTTTGTGAGAAGCCACGAACTATTAGTGGAAAACTCACTGTGTATCGCTCAGCTAACCGTTTCTCCCTCCATTTCGGGGTATACTTTCCAAAATATTCGTCACTGTTTTCAAAAGTGACCGATTTAATGCACTTCACTAAGTGCTGTACTGAGCGATACTATTGTTCTTTATTGTTCGCCTCTGCTTCCCTCAACCGTTAGCCACGCCTTCTTCCGGTGGCCTGTGCGTCCTGCTTATACATTATTTGAATTCAGTCCAATTGTTGCTGCGACGGAGAGAGGTCCTGTGCCAGCAGTGTGAGGTCAGCTAGTACCCAAACTCCACAGTTCTTCAGTACTTCCATCCTAGTTCAGCTTGGGTGATACGCAGCATTCATTGACTAGTATTTCCTTTTTGTATTTTGTAGTCATAAGAGTTTAGTTAAGGTGTTTTTTCCTAGGCGTAAGTATTTAGCTTTTGTGTGAGTGAGTGAATGCGTCTCATTTAATTTGATTTGAATTGTAACGTTAAATTTATTTTTTGTGATTAATAAATTTAACAGTTCCTTTCTTGAGGTCAATGTAAAGTAAAATCTTGTTTCATTTAATCCAAATTAAGCTTATTTTCCATATAGCTCCAAGCTTGCATAAACGTTTGCTTTCATAACTGGTACTTAGACCAGTCTTGTTGTATTAACTTAAAATCCGTTGTACCAGGAGTTAATGCATCAGCAAGAACCTGATGTTATTATTATTAGTATTAGTTATTTATTGTCAGGGGTGATGTAACTTTCTCCAGAGGCTAACAGTACAGTAAGTCAGCAATTGTGAGTAATTAGTCTCTGCTGTGTACTGTTGAGAAAGTTTTTGAATTCTCGTTCTTAGAGAATCGTTGCACGATTTAGCAAGACAATCATTGTCCCTGCTCTTCAGTATTATTGAATATTATTATCAATTTAAATAACATTTAACCATATATATCAAAATTACCGTGATATATAAAAACCCCGTGACAATTGGCGACCTCATTCCAGGATATTAACTCCTAGCTCTAAAGCTATTCACGAGATAGTGCTCACTCATTCATATTTAGGTATTTATTAAAGTTTATAGGCACAAGTTTACTGGTGGTTACCGTTGATTTAGCAAGTGAAATTTTGCTTTATTAATCAATAGAGTACTTAACTCTAGTTTATTCTTGGTAACGCCACACGATTTTATTCGCTTCTGGGAAGTCGCCGTACCCATTGTGTTTATTATTGAGTCTTCCCAGTCATTTACATTTTTTATTTATCTTTGCCAGTTAACTAGATAAGACTGGTCACCACTAGCTTGTGTCTGTATTCTTTATTTGTATTATTAGCATTCGTTTGCGAAGCAGTCAGTGCTCAGTTTCGTTTGCTTAATAAATTAGCGCCATGGCAGCCAGTGCTTATGTACAGGAAGCCAAAGATATGGGTCTCACTGACCCAGAGAAAATACAGAGTTACGTTCTCTCACGGTTCAATTACGAGCAAGAACGTGAGAAAGCCGCTCGTGAACGTGAGCGAGGACAGCGCGAATATGAGCGAGAACAGCGCGAATATGAGCGAGAACAGCGTGAACATGAGCGAGAACAGCGTGAACATGAGCGAGAACAGCGTGAACATGAGCGAGAACAGCGTGAACACGAACAAAAACAACGCGAGCTCGAGTTAGAAAAAGAGCGACAACAGCGCGAACACGAGCTAGTACACGAGCGAGAACAGCGCGAATACGAGCGTGAACAACGAGACAAAGAACGAGAACATGAACTTGAAGTGCTGAAGCTCAAGCGAGATTCCTTGGCTTCAGACACGTCTGGTGCAGTTGGTCCAAGCTCCACGAGCGTTCTCCCTGCACATGTCCTGGCGACCCCACGCATCAAGCTTCCTTCATACAAGGAAAGCGAGCGAATCGAGCCGTACATAGCTCGTTTTGAGGACATGGCAGACTTATATCAACTGGATGAGGCAGCTAAGCGGCTTCAGTTTCTTAGCCTATTTGAGGGCCCTGCCCTCGATATTCTCCACAGAATTCGTGGAGACAATCTCACATATGAGATGATGAAAGCTGCACTCATGAAGGCGTATGGTCTCACAGTTGACGACGCCAAAGTTCAGTTCATGCGAGCTCGTCTCCAAGGCAAGGAGACAGCTGTTCAGTTCCTTGATCGTCTCACTGCTTACTTAAATGAGTGGATGGAGAAAGATGAAACTCCTTCCACACGTGAGGGGATAATTGACCTTATGCTGCGTATACAGCTAGAGAGGTCGTGGCCTGCTGAGCTCATAGCACAGCTTAAGATCTGCCAGGTGAAAGATGCCAGCCAAATGGCAGAAAAGGCTGACGCATTCTTTACTGCATACGGGTATCAAGCTCGTAAGCAAAACACCTGGAGCAGAAAAGATACTGCCAAGTCTGGGAAGCCGTCTCAGACTGAATCCCAGCACCAAGGCCGTTCTCAGAGTAATGGCCAAGGTCCAAAACTACAGAAGGACCAGGGGCAAAATACACAGCAGCCTGCTTGGAAGCGGTACAACAAGCATCCCAACCAGCAGCAGTTCCCCAAGCAGCAGCAGCAGCAGCAATACAAGGACAAGCCACGTAACCCTCAGTCAGGTCAATTAGTGTATCGGAGACAGGAGGCAAATGCAGCCTTCATTCCACAAGTACCCGGTGGTGCCATCTCTACCAGTACAGGTACTTCCCAACAGGTCACAAGTCCCCCTCCGACCATGAACTCTCCTCAGACACCTAGTTCCCAGGGCGCCACGTTTGCTGCATCGGTTGTTCCGCAGTCTCACGAATGACTGGCTGCTACCTCCTCAGACCCTTCCACCAACAACACTGCCTTTCTTGTTCAGCCAGGGTCTGTAGGAGGTGTTTCTGTAAATGTCCTGAGGGACAATGGTTCCTCAGGCTGCTCTGTTAAGCAGAGTTTAGTTCGGCCTGATGAGTATACAGGTCGGCAGATCCAAGTTAGACTTATTGATGGATCAGTGAGATTGTTCCCTGAGGCACGTATCCAGGTGGCATTTCCATTTTATACTGGTACGACACTTGCAGTTGTCATGCCAGAACCTCTATTTGACCTCATATTAGGCAACATTGCTGGGATCAAAAATAGTTGTGCCGTAGATGTTGGTACTCAGACTTCGGCTGCTGCGATAACACGAGCCATGGCCAAGGCTCCAAATCGCGTCACTCCGTTGACCGTCGCAACGCCGCAAGATTTGATTCGTAGTCAAGATGTTGTCCAAGAGCAACAGACTGACTCAACACTTGCCTCAGTGCGCAAGAAGCTGGAGGGTAATGTGATCAAGTATTCACGGGGAGGTCAAGCCAGGTTCCTTCGTAAGCGAGGACGGCTGTACCGTGAGTCACAGACACCCCAGGGTGAGGTTCGACTGCAGTTTGTCGTTCCTGCAAAGTATCGCCGAGCAGTGTTTGAATTAGGTCACTGTTCAGCGATGGGAGGTCACATGGGTCAAAAGAAGACCTCTGACCGCATCCATGCTGACTTTTTCTGGCCAGGAATGGGACGGGAAATAACGAGGCTTGTACGTTCCTGTGATGTGTGTCAGCGTACCACTGACTGGGGACGTGTCCGTCCTGCGCCATTGAAGCCAATGCCCATAATCTCTGAACCGTTCGAGAGAGTAGCAGTTGACATAGTTGGGCCAATCTCTCCTAGGGCTAGTGATGGATCAAAGTATATCCTCACTATAGTTGATTTCAGCACACGGTGGCCTGAAGCCGTGGCCCTTAAGAATATAGAGGCCGTCACTGTTGCTGAGGCATTAATTGAAGTGTTCTGTCGTGTAGGTATCCCTAAGGAGGTCTTGAGCGACCGGGGTTCGCAGTTCACCTCGGCAATGATGAACGAAACGTTCAGGTTGCTGTCCATCCGAGGCTTACGAACTACGCCGTATCATCCCATGTGTAACGGGTTGTGTGAGAGGTTCAATGGAACTCTCAAGAAGATGTTGAGGCGCATGACCGCCGAACAGCCAAAGGAATGGCCGCGGTTCATTGCTCCTCTTCTATTTGCTTATCGAGAAGCCCCACAGCATTCATTGAAATTCTCACCCTTTGAACTGGTGTATGGGAGGTCGGTCCGGGGCCCACTTCAAGTCCTTCGTGAGTTATGGGACGATGAAGAACCCGACCCTGAAGTCAAGACCACCTACACCTACGTCCTTGATTTGGCTGACCGCCTCCAGTCGACGTGCGAGTTAGCTAAGGAAGAACTGATCAAGGCGCGTGAAGTTCAAAAGGCTTATTATGATAAGAAGGCAAAGCTTCGGAAGTTTAGTCCAGGCGATAAATGCTTGGTATTACTCCCCACTGCCCAGAACAAGTTGTTGGCGCAGTGGAAGGGTCCATTCGATGTAGTAGAGCGCATTTCAGACCTCAACTACATAATACAGATGGGGAATCTTCGTAAAAGGTTCCACATTAACATGTTGAAGGCTTATCATGAGTCAGACCCCGAGGAGACTGGCCTACGAGTAACTGATGATAGTGACCAGCCACTGGAAGAAACCGGGGCAGCTGCGGTGATCCCAGCTGATGACCATGATGACAAGCCCTTAACCGCTCAGTCCCATCAGGAAGAGACTGTCGGAGATGTTTCACTTAACCCTGACTTAGCAGTAGGGGACCAAAATGCCTTATGGTCACTGCTCTGTCAGTATGCTAATGTCTTCTCAGACCAACCTAGACTTGCAAAGGTTGCGTGTCATAAAATTGAGTTGACCAGCAATGCTCCTATAAAGGTTAAGCCATATCCGATTCCCATGCGACTACAGGGTGCAGTAGATAAGGAAATTGCTGACATGGAGACTGCAGGCATTATCGAAAAGTCCTCATCTCCTTACTGTAGTCCGATGGTAGTAGTCCACAAGAAAGATGGTGGAGTCAGGATTTGTGGCGACTATAGAAGGCTCAATGCAATCACCAAAGTGGATGCTGAGCCAATGGGTGACCATATTGCCATCTTCTCCAAGCTGGCAGGGTCACGATATTTCACGAAGCTCGACCTAGCGAAGGGATTCTTCCAGATTCCCCTTCATCCTGAGAGTCATCAGTTCACTGCCTTTGCTACTCCTAGGGGGTTGTACCAGTATAAAGTCCTCCCATTTGGACTTACCAATTCCCCAGCAGTATTCAATCATGCCATGAGACAAGTGCTCCATGGTATTGTAGGAGTAGAGATGTTCGTTGACGATGTCCTCGTTCATTCCGCCACATTGGAGGAGCACCTCAGACTCTTGGAAATTGTCTTCAGTAGACTCCAGAGTTTCAACATGACTGTGAAGCCTAGCAAATGCAAGATTGCTCACAGTGAGGTGGAGTTCCTCGATCATATTGTTGGTAACAATCACTGCATGTGTCAGGGTGACAAGATCAGGAAGGTTAAAGAAGCCCCGAGACCCGTGACCAAGAAACAGGTTAGGGCATTTCTTGGCCTAATGGGATATTATAGGAGTTTTATCCCCAACTTTGCTCTCATTGCCCAACCGTTGTACGAAGTGCTACGGAAATATGCTCCAAACACCATTGAATGGGGAGAAGCGCAAGAGAGATCTTTTGCCACCCTCAAGAATATGTTGTGCAAGGAGCCTATCTTGCAGTTGCCTGATTCCAGCAAACCTTTCATACTGCGCACTGATGCTTCACAAGATGGAGTAGGTGCCGTATTGATGCAGGAATCGGAAGGTGGAATCTTCCCAGTGGCATATCACAGCCGTAGGCTAAAACCCGCCGAGAGGAATTATAGTACTGTTGAGAAGGAACACTTGGCTGTGGTTGATGGTGTTAAAAAATATTATTATTATTTATATGGGGCATCATTTGTTCTGGAAACTGACCATATGCCACTCACTAGTCTTAGCACGACCAAGACGGCTAATGCAAGATTGACACGCAGGACACTGTATTTACAGCAGTTTAACCTTGTTGTGAGATACATCAAGGGAAGTGATAACGTAGGTGCAGACCTGATGTCTCGCCTACTAACTGCTGACTAACATGGGCAGTTGTTGTATGCTGGGTTCCGTGACAGGCATCCTCAGAGATTTGAGTAATCCAAGGACTAGCCTGGTTCCCAGTCAAAAGTGTAGACCTGACGTCTCACTTGTTGGCCCCACAGGACACAGTATGTCCAGGGCCTGTACATACACGTGTACTGTAGGTTAAGGGGGAAGTTCGAGAGAGAACTCCGCAGAGACGACTTGAGGCTATGGAAGACCCAAGTTTGCACAAGGATTCTCAGCTCCCTGATACTAATATTGTATTGTAGGTTAAGGGGGAAGTTCGAGAGAGAACTCCGCAGAGGCGACTTGAGGCTATGGAAGACCCAAGTTTGCACAAGGATTCTCAGCTTCCCGGTACTAATATAAGTATTGTATTGTAGGTTAAGGGGGAAGTGAGAACTCTGCAGAGGCGACTTGAGGCTATGGAAGACCTAAGTTTGCACAAGGATTCTCAGCTCTCCGATATTAATATAAGAACTGTAGGTTAAGGCACAGGTTGAGGACCCGTGTGCAGTTCGAGGCTATGGAAGACCCGAGTTTGCACAAGGATTCTCAACTTGCCGACCATAATTGTGTGCTATAATTAATGGCGACCTCGAATGTACGTCGTAGCACTGACTGCTAGGCAGAGAGTAATTGTAACATAATAAAATTTTGTCTCATTGACACTTTTGATGCTCCACCTCAATTGGTTTTGCAGGTTCAGCAATGGGTGTAGCAGTTTTGCTGTGCGGGCCAGCTGATCGTCTGCCGCACGCTGCCGCCTCTTCTCCTCTGCCTTCGTCGTCGCCATGTTATTATTTACTGTCATTTTACACATAGGTACAGTTACACTACAACTGTCACACCTACACCATGTATTACATACACCACGCTACACAACAATTAGTTGTCAGTGTAAGTGTAGCGAATTTTCGCTCAGTTTGACCTGAGTACAGGATTTTCACCATCGTCACGGAGTTTTTCCCTCAAGCTTGCTTCTATTAACGTAAATACGAGGTTTTTTCGCTCACTGGCGACTGCGACTTTCTCCTGTAGCAGGATAGCACACACACCACAGTGTGAATCTTGTGTGAATGACTTAGGATGTGTACATATATATATATATATATCCACAAATTTTTTCCCATAAGGAAAAAATTTAACTTTGTAAGGGCGTAATGTCACGAATCAATTCGCGACATTTCCCTTTTGTGAGAAGCCACGAACTATTAGTGGAAAACTCACTGTGTATCGCTCAGCTAACCGTTTCTCCCTCCATTTCGGGGTATACTTTCCAAAACATTCGTCACTGTTTTCAAAAGTGACCGATTTAATGCACTTCACTAAGTGCTGTACTGAGCGATACTATTGTTCTTTATTGTTCGCCTCTGCTTCCCTCAACCGTTAGCCACGCCTTCTTCCGGTGGCCTGTGCGTCCTGCTTATACATTATTTGAATTCAGTCCAATTGTTGCTGCGACGGAGAGAGGTCCTGTGCCAGCAGTGTGAGGTCAGCTAGTACCCAAACTCCACAGTTCTTCAGTACTTCCATCCTAGTTCAGCATGGGTGATACGCAGCATTCATTGACTAGTATTTCCTTTTTGTATTTTGTAGTCATAAGAGTTTAGTTAAGGTGTTTTTTCCTAGGCGTAAGTATTTAGCTGTTGTGTGAGTGAGTGAGTGCGTCTCATTTAATTTGATTTGAATTGTAACGTTAAATTTATTTTTTGTGATTAATAAATTTAACAGTTCCTTTCTTGAGCTCAATGTAAAGTAAAATCTTGTTTCATTTAATCCAAATTAAGCTTATTTTCCATATAGCTCCTAGCTTGCATAAACGTTTGCTTTCATAACTGGTACTTAGACCAGTCTTGTTGTATTAACTTAAAATCCGTTGTGCCAGGAGTTAATGCATCAGCAAGAACCTGATGTTATTATTATTAGTATTAGTTATTTATTGTCAGGGGTGATGTAACTTTCTCCAGAGGCTAACAGTACAGTAAGTCAGCAATTGTGAGTAATTAGTCTCTGCTGTGTACTGTTGAGAAAGTTTTTGAATTCTCGTTCTTAGAGAATCGTTGCACGATTTAGCAAGACAATCATTGTCCCTGCTCTTCAGTATTATTGAATATTATTATCAATTTAAATAACATTTAACCATTTATATCAAAATTACCGTGATATATAAAAACCCCGTGACAAGGAGGCTCACTGACGCCCCTTCATGTGACCATGCACCACCTAGGACCGGGTTCATTCGGGCAGAGAAGTCTCCATGGCATCTCCTTAGTTTTTATGCGGACATTAAAAAAAAAAATGAATGCTGCTACCAAGCAATTTTATTCTGCTGAGAAAGAGAGAGACAGACAGACAGACAGAGGGAGAGGAGATGGAGAGGGAGGAAGAGGAGAGAGAAAGAGAGTGATATTGCTGAAGAGGCAAGGAACAGTCTCCTTTAATACTGAATGTTTTTTGCATTATTGTTTTTTCATGACACATTGCATAAAAGAAGACACTCACAAGAGAATATTAACACGCCGTATGCAAAGATATTCTTATGCTGTAAGAGTTTCAGCGTGCCAAATTCAGAAATAAATTAGGAAGAGGTGTTTAGAATATTTTAGATATGAATATTAACAGCTGCGGATAGAAACGTTAAGGATGAGTTAATTGGGATGTTGATATACTAAACACAGAAACAAGCTGATAAAGAAATGGTTCTAGGAATATTAATGTTCCATGTCCAGAAGCATATTTTTACGTAGGCGTTGCTACAGATATTAGCGTCCAAGTTCAGAAATAAGTTAGTACGAAAATGGTGCTTTTTTTTTATGCGAGGAAGAAGGAACCAAAGGCCACGAGCCCGCAATTATTGTTCCTTCCAAGAGAAAAACATAATACAAGAGAGAGCCAAATTCAAGATCCGATCATATTGCTGGGAGTATCAACGTGCCAAATGTAGAAAATAAACGAGTGCGGAAGAAGTGCTGGGAATATTAGTGCTTCGATGTTCCACTGATTTAACTTTACAAAACAATCCGTCTGACGTTAGCAGTAGTGGAGTTTTAGAGTTGTTCTAACCATGAGAGGATTAAGGGTGTCAATAATAACACTGGAGATATTATGACGCAACTTTCAGGTATAGAAAATCGTCTGGCTTTAGTTGAAAGAGAATACTAGTGTTGTCACGACCATAAGAAGGGTAATGGTGCCTTTTTTTAACATTCAGGCTCCTATGGCTCACTCTCTGCTGTGTAATATCGTCTGACGTTAACTAGAAAATAACACGAGAGTTGTCACGACCAGCGAAGAGTTAACATACCAAGTGCAGAAAAAAATGAAAAAGAAGAGGTACTAAGAATACTAATTTACCAAATAATGAATATATACTAGCAAGGTAGAGATGCTGTAGATCCTCCTAAACCCTCAAAAATAAGACGGCCCCCTCGAGCACTGTTCCACCTCCCATGTCCCCACCACTACCCCCTTACTTCTGTCATGCTCCCACCCCTACACCCTTTCTACTTACTCTCCCTCACCCCTACCTCCCTTTTCTCAACTTTTCTCATCCCTAACTCCCCTTCTCTCCCCCCTCCCCTCCTCGCCCCACCCCTAACTTTATGCCCCATCACCCCCACCTCTACATCTTTTCTCCTTCCTGTTTCACACCCCTATCCCCTTTTTCCTACCTCACCCCTAGTTCTAGCACTCTTTTCCCCTTCCTCGTCCATCCTTACATCCCCTCCATCCTTACCTCCCTTCTTTCCCCCACCTTGCCCTAAGGCTCTCTTCTCGCTCCCCAGCCCTACCGTACTTCACTCCTCTCACCGCCCTCCCCACGCCAACTCCTCCACCCCCCTTTCCATAATCATACCCTACTCCTGATGGCTTCACCCCGCACTCTCACTCCCCGATCGTTTTAACCCCCGTCAGCAGCAGTCCCAAGACATCTGTATTCCATCTTGCTATTGACGCTCTATTTTGTATTTCCTTTTTATGCATAACCGCTTCAGTGCTTAAACTTCTTACATATATTATCTTGCTACAGCCAAAGATTTTATATTCCACTCGTCATTCGTATTTATAACCCTAAGGGACCAGAACGTCTGTTGTATTCTGACTCTCTTCCTCCAAACGATCTTATATTACATTCCTCGCATAACCTTTCAGTACCAGGACATTTTACTCTGTCCTGCTACCGTCAGATTACCGTATGTGATTATGACCAAATCAGTACTTGGACATTTTGTACATTCTACTTCATTTTTTTTTCTATTCAGACGACCGTATGCGACTAAGAAGAAACTCAGGAAGCGAAAGGACTGTGGACACTTTACTAATCACCTCAATCCTTTTTTTTTTTTTTTTCAAACAATTTATTCAGCCTATGAAAGGTGATTTAGGTTTTTTCTCTTATTTCCTCTGTTGTGAATACAGTGGGTGTTTCCGCTTCCCTTTTTTCATTTTCACTGTAAAACAAGAAGCTTGGGTAAAATGTTTGTTGGTGGGTATAACAGACATACTACATCATCACACTGAAAGTGTTATAAACACATCAAATAGCCCCCGTTTCATTTATCAGAGCACGATGAAACTACAAAAAAGAAATCCATTACTTAAAAGTATTTGTCTCTCTATTTATGTGTATATTTTAGCACGGTTATTGATACTGGAATATAGTAAGTTGTTCCTGGACTAAGGAAGAAAATTATGATCAATTTTTTACACATGACACAATCCAAAGGCTCGCTCATTCACGGGGAAATTATTGCTTGAATGTGTGGAATTTTACTGATAATGCCCCATGTCAAGGAATTTGTCTTTACGTAATAAATTTATGATGTTTATTCAGATGTCAATTAGCTTGTACTGCATCCTTTAATTTGTCTTTCCCACTGCTTGTCTAGTCTTTTAAATGTAATATATTGAGTCATCTCGAAATTTAGGGATCTGACGTTTGGTTTCCCTTTTGTTCAACTAACAGAAGCTCATATTTACAGTTTTCCTTTGTGGCTGCGAAATGCCATGAAGTTATCGACTCTTTACATCACCATCAAGCCCGATACCGTTCGTCCTGGTAACATATCTTCGTACTGTAATCTACTGGAGCACCGCACGCAAAATTACTCTTGCAAGGATAGTAGCTCTTACTTCATTTATTGGTAAGCCTGACCTTACCTACCCTAGCCTAACCCTTTCAGATTAACTCAACCTAACTTAGACTGACTAACCAAACCTGGTCTAGACCACTGTGAAAAGGGAATGTTGTTATGTTCTACTACAGTATTTACAGGACGATATAATACAGCGTCAGATCTTGTTGCAGTTTAACAGCGAGGTTCGTGAGCAGAGCAGGTGTCGGTACAGGAATGCAATAAGCCCTTGAAGTAATCTGGCTTTATATCCTGGTATGCTTACAAAGCGAGGTCAGTGAACAAGCCAGGTGTTGTTACGGTGGTTCAATAAGCGGTTACGATAATTCGGCCTCACCTACCGTTAGAGTTACAAAGGGAGCTGGTGTGTGTGTGTGTGTGTGTGTGTGTTGGTTGGTTGGTTGGTGTGTGTGTTTGTGTGTGTGTTTGCGCTTTGTGTGCGTTATTGTTGTTCGTGGTACGTGTATTTTTTTCTGTAATTGTGTTTTGTGTGTTTTTGTTGTGTTTGTGTTTCTGTTTATGTATTTGTGTTTGTATGTACTTTGTGTTCTTTTCGGTGTTTGTGTTTGTTTGCTTTGTGTGTTTGTTTTGGGTGTTTGTGTTTGTTTGCTTTGTGTGTTTGTTTATTCTGGACGCTTTGTGTCCTTGTGCTTTGAGTGCTTGTTTGTTTTGTGTGCTTGCGTTTGCCTGTTTGTGTTTTGTTTGTTTTGTCACTATTTGTTTGTGTGTCTTTTTGTTGTTGGGTTACGTTTGTGTATTTTGTGTTAGTTTTTGTTTAACGTGTGTGTGTGTGTGTGTGTGTGTGTGATCCCACTCTGTTTCTGCTTTGTAATCCCGCCTCGGGTGTCCATTCGGTAAGGGAGGTTCAAGGAAGTTCACAGACGAGAAGCATATATCATTATTATTATCATCATTATCAGAAGCCTCCAGGGACCGTCGCCACAGTAATCATCATCATCATCATCATCATTATTGTCATCGTCGTTGTCGTCGCCCTCGTCATCATCACCATCATCGGGCAATCAGTCGATGAACAGAAGTAGATATAAGGAAGTGATGCACGGCTTTCTTCTCTGACAAGACGTGTATGTCATTATATTTGTAATCATCATCGTAATCATCACCGTCATATCAATCCTCCATTCTATAAACAGGGGAAAACTCAGACATATGGTGAATGGTTTTGTTCATTGACAAGAAGAGCACATCATCATCATCATCATCATCATCATCATCATACCACTACTGCAAACAGAGTGGGCGTCAACTGGTGAGAAAAATAAGATCACCAGTACCGTAGGGGAATCATATCGTAAAAATGTTCAGCAAAAATCTACCACATCTTCCATCATTTAACATCCGAGTTTTTTATATCTTCGGCGTAAATCAGTGTAAATATTGTGTGTGTGTGTGTGTGTGAGAGAGAGAGAGGGAGAGAGAGTTCAGTTTCTCTCTCTGAGTTTTAGAAAATACAGTAGTTCGTATGATGTTATATTTCAGAATTTCGGAAACATACGTTATGTAAGAGTAGGAAATTATGACATGCGTATTTTGCAAGATTAAACGCATATGATCTACATATTTTTGCACGGTTTAAAATATTATTCGTATATATTTATTTTAGGTACATAAATGCAACAGGCATTATTACGTGGCCTTAGAAATATAGCGTGTAAGCAGAAAACACACACACACAAACACACACACACACACACACACACACACACACACAAGGTGAAAGTGAACGGTCTCAAGTGATTTTTTTTTTTTTTCAACTATCCATATTTTGAACAGATGCCAGTCAGCCTACTATTACCTTATTACAAACGACTTCCAAAAGACCAATAGAGTATAATATCACTGTATTAGCTGTGGTACGTTCTATTCTGAGAAAACAGAACTGTGATATCAGCAAGCTCTCACGATATTTTTCTTGATGAGTCTGAAATAGATTCGCATCCACAGGTGATTGCGTGCATATCATCGGAAGTAATCCTCAACGTTGTAAACTTCTTTTGCATTTAGGTATGGTGCTCAATACGTAATTCACGGTAACCGTTCTAACAACACTCACGTCAGGGTCGTGCGCTTGCCATTATCATTTCCAAACGTAACTGAAAGCAGAAACAGAGGCCTGCAGGTTTCATGATTTCCGCCCTAAAAAGGAGGGGGGTGGGGAGAGGGAAGGGGGAGCTTACTGACCATTTATAGGGAAACAGATGTGCATAAACCAGTACGATACTAGACACAACAAAGCTGTGACAAAGGCAGAGAGTAATGTACAGTATAGCACATATTCATAACGCATAATCAGTATTTGAAACTCCTGTCCAACAAAGTTTAACATTAGTTACCCAAGGCTTCTTTTAACCATATCGGATTGATTATATAAGTTTACATAGCCTTTACCCCTTCAGTACAACATTAACTTTCCACAGTAAACAGAATGTCTGAAGGTAGCAAAATTAATGTGAACTACAGATTGGGTCATCGTATTGGAAAGGTTAATGCAGATTGCCAAATTCCTGTTGTAGAAGGTATCTCTCCTGTACTGGATAAAATTGTATGGAAGTTGCATAAAGAAAAAAGAAAAAGTTGAAAAAATTCGTCATCGTACTGAAATTGCAAATATGTTAAAAGCAAAATCCAGTTTATTGAGAATTTATTTCACTCGTACTTCTACTGGATTTCCTTTGTATAGGTACTTCCTTAATATCTCAGGTTATGGTTGTGTCAGCAGGATGAGGGGTTGCGAGCGTATCTGACATCTTAAGGGCAAGGGTGTTTGAAAAGCGTGTGGAAGATGAGTAATACCGTTTTAGCAGTAGATTTTTTTTTCGGGTTTTTAGTAGAGACTAGACAGTCAGTTCCCAGGGGTTAAACAGTTTCCCTATCTGGCACACCTAATCATGTCACCGCACTTATAGTAATATCCACCTTCCCAAATTAAAACAAGCCAAGGCTGTCTCATTTAGGACTGATGTAATTGTATTACCAGAGCGTTTTTCAGACATACTGGTGGGTTTTGTGGAAAACCATTAAAGACTTCTAAACGTAATTTGTAATTGTTCTCAGCCAGGATTCATCTCTCGTCCACAACATCACCATCAAGGGAGTAGCTTTTGAAATGCGGGTGTATAAGGGGTAATGTGGACAAGCTAAGAGGGAAGGAAGTTTGAAGGGCGTGTGTCAATAAAGTAAATGTGCAGTTTCTTTCTGTGCATTGAGAGAAAACATGGACACTGAGTACCCAGTCCTGCGATATGCATGTCAATTTGAAAGAATTACAAAATAACACTAGTACGTCATAAAAGTAACTAACATCCCGATGTAAAAGCCACATGATCTCAGTGGTGGTATATGGAAAGACGTGATATCCCAGAATACACTCAGTGAGCCGTAGTTGTAGTAGTAGTAGTAGCAGCAGCAGTAGTAGTGGTAGTTGTAGTAGTGTACTAGTAGTAGTTGGCGCATGGGAGTCCATTCTACAACACGTACTAAGATATCAAAGCGATATCTGCCCTCTTTCCCATACTGTTTATCAATTATGATTTTTTTTGGGGGGAGGGGGAGGGGGCTGACCCCCTAATAATTTTGACTGAAGACATTCCCAATGAACCAGACGAACCAACCTCAGAAGTTTCGCTGAAATCCATGTGCTCACTTTCCCATATTTCTGGTCGTTTTTAGTCATGGGATGGATGCTGACTCTCCCAAGAATCACTGGGGAGTCATGACCACTAAATATCGCATTACTGATGAGGGTCTATTGTACAATATGTGTTAAGTTTCCAAACCCATTTTTGCCACCTTCCACAATTTTTGAGAATTTTTTTATTTACTGAAAGTTCTGCCCCCCCCCTCTAAAAATCATGGTTGAAAAATTGTAAATACCGGTAAAAGACCTTCGAAGTAACCAGACGAACTCACTGTGGAAGTTTCATTCATCAAATAGCCAAGGAGGAGGTAAGACATATACAAACAGACAGACAGATGCACACACAGGCAGCCTGAATCTCGAGCAACGGTTTAGGGCCAGTTGCCGAAAATGATACCATCTTCCTTTGCAGGATTGGTAAGTAAACAAAATAGCATCTCGTGGTATGTAGGAAAGGGTGTATGAAGGCAATATGAAGAAAAAAAATGAAAAGAACAAAAAAGAAGGAAAGGAAGAAACTACAGCATATGTAGGTACGAGGTGAAAAAGCATGTGCATGAATAGGAGAATTATATCGATTGGCATGCAGGAAGGAAAAAAGTAATGTGCGAAGAGAGTGTAAAAAAGAAAGAAAGAATGAAAGTAGCAATTGTTGATATGAGGGAAGGGGTGTGCGAAGAACATGTGCAGATAATAAAACAATAAATAACTAAATAAAACAAAGTACAGTAGCATCTATTGGTATGTGGGGATGGTTGTTTGAAGAGAGCGTGAAAGAAAGAAGGTAGCTATTTTTTGTCATGAGGTGAGGGGTCGGGTGCATGAAATGGAGTATCAGCGTGAAAGGAGGGAGGGGGCGTGTGAAAAAAAAAAAAAAAAAAAAAAAAAAAAAGTTTTTGCTAATACGAGAGGAATGCATGATGGACATGAGAGATTCGTAGGGTATCTGATGGCGTGCAAGGAAAGGTTTGTAAAGAGACAAAGAGGAAAGGTAGCATTTTGATACGGAGCGAAGGGGCTGGGACATGGCAGGAGGTGTGGGAAGTCAGTGTGAACAAATATGACGGAAAAAAAAAAAAAAAAAAAAGGAAGAGAGAAATCAGTTCTTTGTTTATATATAGTGAGGGGCTGGGTACAAAAAGATTAACAAACCTATCAGTGGGCATGGAGGGAGAGAGGGAGGGAAGGAGAACTGGAGAGGGGGAGGTGTCATGTGAAGGAGGGGTCGGGCACAGCACAGAGGCGGCCCCCCAGGTGGTATCTCCAAGTAAGGCATAGTCACACCCATCACCCTCAGGCTCAGGGGGTCTTAGGGAATACCTACCTGTGAACGTGAACTTTGTTCCCCCCCTCCCCCCTCCTCTCTCTCTCTCTCTCTCTCTCTCTCTCTCTCTCTCTCTCTCTCTCTCTCTCTCTCTCTCTCATTATATATATATATATATATAATCTATATCTATCTATATATATATATATATATATATATATATATATATATATGTATATATATATATATATATATATATATATATATATATATATATATATATATATATATATATATATATATATATATATATATATATATATATATATATATATATATATATATATATATATATATATATATATATACATATATATATATATATATATATATATATATATATATATATATATACATATATATATATATATATATATATATATATATACATATATATATATATATATATATATATATATATATATATATATATATATATATATATATATATATATATATATATATATATATAGATATATATATATATGACCAGGCTGGTTTTAGAAAGGGACGTGGTTGCAATGATCAGATCTTTATAGTTAGGCATTTGATGCAGCAAGTTAATGAAATGAGAGTACCGTTAAGTCTTTGTTTTGATGATTTTGAAAAGGCTTTTGATAGTGTTTCGAGAGAGACTATGGGGAAGATCATGAGACATTATGGAATACCAGAGGAGTTTGTGAGGGTCATTATGAACATGCATGAGGACACATTTTGTAAAGTGATGGTTGATGGTTGTCTGAGTGATTCGTTTGAAGTCAAGTCCGGAGTAATTCAAGGTGGTGTTCTGTCGCCTTTACTATTTATATTGGTCATTGATTACATTATGAAACGCGTTGGAACAGAAACCGGTGCAGGTATACTTTGGGGAGAGAACAGGAAACTTTTGGATTTAGATTATGCAGATGATATAGTTTTGATTTGTGATGGGCCAGAAGAGATGCAGAGAGTGTTGGACTGTTTGGTGAGTGAAGGTCGCAAGGTGGGTTTGGTTATTAATTGTGGAAAAACTGAAATAATCAATATGAATATGGAAAATGCGCAGGAATGTGTAATTGGAGGTATGGTTGTAAAGCAAGTTGATAGGTTTAAATATTTAGGTACTTATTTAGCCAAGGATGGTTCTTTGAACTTTGAATTCGAAGAAAGGTTAAAGAAGGCTAATCAGGCAATGGGAATGCTTAAAAATATTTGGAATAATAACAATTTCTCTGTGCATACAAAAATCAAACTTTATAAGGTAATGGTTAGGAGTATCTTAATTTATGGACACGAGTCTTGGTACAGCACAGTGACTATGGAAAATAAATTCTTGGTGTTTGAAAATAAAGCACTTAGAAGAATATTAGGAGTTCAGTGGTGGGAAAGGATACCAAATAGTAGAATTAGAGAAATAACGGGAGTGCAGCCGATCGATGAATATGTTAGATTCTCACGATGGAAGTGGCTAGGACATGTTATAGGAGACAGGGAATAGTACGAGGTACACCGGGGTGGGTGGCACTTGGTAGGAGAGGTAGAGGAAGGCCAAAGGAGACGTGGGTGAGGACAATGAGACGGGAAGCTGGAGATGAGTGTTGGGGAGATCTTGAGGAGTTAGCACAAGATAGGATGTGGTGGTGTGAGTTCATCGAGGCCCTATGCATCCCCGAGGGTGCCACAGGAAATGATTGATTGATTGATTGATTGATATATATATATATATATATATATATATATATATATATATATATATATATATATACACAATATGGTAGAATACACTGGTCAGACTGCCGAAACTGTCTTGCACTCTTAGGTTTGGAGCTTCCGAAGGTGAGTGGGGGAGTTATCAATAGCGTTATCATCGGCGTACATAAGTCTTCTACCGTTATTTATTTATTTTTTTTACTGCGTTAACTTAGCCTCGGACCCTACGCCACGAAGGGGTTAAAATAGGACTGGCTGTTTCTAACCCTCTTATTATCGAAACAATTCCAGTATTCCAATGAACGCCAGACTGTTAAATTTAGCATAGAGTGTGGCACAGTAGTATGAGGGTTTTAATATTGTTACCGCTAACACTCACACTGTCGGAATAAGTCTGGTATTCTATTCCAGCTGATGCCAAACGACTGTTTCCGATAGGTGTGAATCGCATTAAACTGGAAAGCACTCAGAAAGCGCATACCTCCGCCAATGCCATTGTCATTAAAAAGGATCCGTATCCGGATCCGTGGGTATAGGATCCGGATCCGGATCCACCCCAAATTTAATCATTTCTTACTTGGTCCATGACTCACCTTTACACATAATTTCATCAAAATCCGTTCAAAACATGTTGAGTAATCCTGACAGCAGTTCCGTGGATATAAGATCAGGATCAGGATCCGCCCGAAAATTTGATCAATTTTTTCTTGTCCCTGGTCCACCTTTCCACAAAATTTCATTGAAATTCATTGAGAACATTTGGAAATATTGTGCAGGATACTCCGGATCCGGATTCGGATCCGCTCCAAAATTTAATAATTTCCACCTTAGCCCATGGCCCACCCTTCCACAAAATTTCATCAAAATCCGTTCATAACTTGTTGAGTACTCCAGCAAACATACAGACCGACAGACAGACAGACAAACAAACAAACCAACGCCGGCAAGAACATAACCTCCTCGGCGGTGGTAACTGTCTCGCAATTTGTCCATCGCCAGACGTCTTAATCCTATAAGGGGTGGTCTTTCTGTCACCTGTCCTCTTTCAAAATGGCGTCTTCTCTCCAGCTCACACCCCCTCTGCTATGTACCGCTGCACCTCATCCCTCCATAACATCTTCGATCTCACTCTTCTCCCTTTCCTATCAACCTCCCTCGCATATACACCGCAAGTCAGTCTCTCATTCTCCATCCTTTTCACATAACAAAACCATTTCAAAATACCAAGTTAAAAAAATAATAATAATAATACTTTGTATGGGTTTAAATCCACAAGCATCAGAGCATCCTGATATTTGCAACACCACTTTCATTACTGATACCCTTATCTCATTCGTACTTAACCAGCATGGGGAAGAAAGTAAGTTCGGCCACCACTCACCACCTGAAGAGAAGGTCTAGTCTTGCAGTGAACCTCATATGAACTGTTTCCTACATTTACAGTTAACAGTATGTATTCCTTGTGGTATGAACGTTCTGATTTTTTTTTTACCCAACCTGCAAGGAATTTCGATTGGATTTTGGAATTCTGTATTTTTTCTTTTTTTTTACCTAGCCTAGTTGGAATGATTGTTGCCAGTTCTAGTTCTCGTATGTCATCACTATTATTGTTAGTAAGATTTCGATTGTCATATCCATCGCTATCACCATTACTATCATCATCATCATCATCATCATCATCGTCGTCGTCGTCGTCGTCGTCTTCGTCGTATTCGTCAGCAGCAGCAGCAACAGCATCAGCATGATGAGTACAGCCATCATCATCATCATCATCATCATGACAACTCTACTTCCACATTTGTACATGAAGTAGGTGCAGTCTAGAAGCTGGAAATATCGAAAAAACCCAGACAAGCGTTAACATGATAAAGAAAAAAGGAAAGAGTCCTGAGGCTGCTGGAATTATTTTGTCAAAAACGTTGTTTTCAACGGTGTAAAATCATTTTCAATAGTGCCGCGTATAGATTAATTTTCCTACCACCTCACTTTACTGTTCACGTTAGGAAAGCCGCCTAGTTGAAAAAGGATAATGGTGGCTGTATCTTAATCCTTGTAGTTCGGAAAGTCTCCCATAAGCGAAGTAGCATTCTAGAGATTGCAGGACTACAATAAAAATGGTGTTCTCAGGCGGAATAAGTTAATGTGAGAAGCATCATACCGAACCAGAACCTTCTTGCAACTCAGATATTATTATTTTTGTTTTCACCCAGCTGGTATAGGTCAAGTGCGGAGATTCACGCAGAAACGTACCATCAATCTCGTGTCGTAACTATGCTTTGTTTTTCCAAGTAGCACAGGGATAGGAGCGTGCAGAAACATATGCCTCTCGTTCATCATGTTAATCAAAAATTTATGAATCTGTCCTCTGGTTTGTAAAGGTCAGAGCAGCAGCTACCAGGTGCAAAAGTGGTGCTAAAAATAACTGAGAGTCAGATCAGGAAAATGTAACGGATCTGCAATATGACTAACAAAACTGCGCTACTGATGTGAGCGCATCAGAGAAAAACGTATTTGTACCAAGAAGGAAGGTTGTAAGAAAATGGTTGTAGTCGTCGTCGTCGTCGTCGTCTAATGCATCAAACTCAGACTGAGAAGAGAATGAGGGAGTGACTGAGAACATGGATGAAGCACTTAAGTGCCGAAGTGCATGAGGAGGGAGGGGATGACTTTAGGTGGTGGGAGGGAGCGGCAGAAGCTTCGAGGCATTATTGTCGCGGCCACCTGTGATGAACTTCGAGGTCAGAAGTCTGACACACACACACACACACACACACACACACACACACACACACACACACACACACACACACACACACACACACACACACACACACACACACACACACACACACACACACACACACACACACACACACACACACACACACACACACACACACACACACACACACACACACACACACACACACACACACACACACACACACACACACACACACACACACACACACACACACACACACACACACACACACACACACACACACACACACACACACACACACACACACACACACACACACACACACACACACACACACACACACACACACACACACACACACACACACACACACACACACACACACACACACACACACACACACACACACACACACACACACACACACACACACACACACACACACACACACACACACACACACACACACACACACACACACACACACACACACACACACACACACACACACACACACACACACACACACACACACACACACACACACACACACACATATATATATATATATATACACACACACACACACACACACACACACACACACATATATACCGCTTGCTTATTAAGATTATGCATGGTCGTGATAAGAATAAGGAAGTGAGTATGGAGGTAAGAAAAAAAAAATCGCTTCACACCTGTCCACTCCAACATATAGAAGTGAGCTGGGACCCGGTTGGAAGGAAACGTCAAGAATGAGAGCAGTAGAAATTTATCTGAGAGGAGCATATGGAGTTACATGGAGATACGACAGATAAGTGTGGACATGAAGGAGCGTTGCGGTGTTGCCGTGAATGTGATTGTATGCGTTAGGAGAAATTCTTCGTGATGGATTGACCAAATGTAGTGGATGGAGAATTACAGGCGACTAGAAAAGTGTATGACAATGAGATGGAGAAGAGATGGAAAGGAGGAGACCGAGGATATGATGGAGGGGTTAGGTGGAGAGATGTATGAGAGAGGAGAGAGTGATTTGAAGATAGGGCAGCCAAATGGAAGAGGACAAGATAACACGGAGGAGATATGTTTGTGGCCATCCCTTACGGGATTAAAGTGTCTGGCTATAGTTGGACACACAGATGATCATGAAGTTTTCATTACTTTCAAGGACATCGCCATAATGTGAGGTTTAAAGCTACAATGATGCGCCAAAATGATCACAGTAGCATTTTTCTTTTTCCAGTGTATAAGAATTCAGTGGTACTAAAGGTAAGACCGCATCATCTGTTGCTTTACTGGTTTTTGTTAATAAGACCAAGCTTAATAAAACAGCAGTTACTAACTCCCATCGCTTGATGTGAAAGAAAAAATAATCTTACCACAGAACACTTTCACTTCTCCAGAAGCACTTGATGAAAGTATTAAAAAAAAAAAAAATAGTGAGAAAATGATGGTACAGAGGAGAAAGGAAAACAATAACTGTTCCAAGCAAGTTCTTTTTTTTTTTTTTTTTTTTTTTTTTTTTTTTTAGAGCCGTCTAATTTACTGGGCAGTGTAACTTACAACTACCCAAGTTCTCCGGGACCCGTGTGTGATTAGACTCACTATAGTCGCGGCGAGCTACTCTGAGGTTGTTATTATCGTGCTCTGCCAACTTACCATGCAAAGTGCGTCTGATTTCGTGTATAATATGAGACGCATGTGACTCGTGTATTATACGTTCGTGTATAATAATATTCGTTTATAATATATTCGTGCATAATCGGACGCACTTTTGAATGGCAGGTTGCCAGGGTACGATAATGACAACCTCAGAGTCGTGCGCCACGACTATAGCAGTAGTAGTAGTAGTAGTAGTAGTAGTAGTAGTAGTAATAGTAGTAGTAGTAGTAGTAGTAGTATACTATTTTATTATTATTATTATTATTATTATTATTAAGAACTCCATATTCAATGGAGTTCTTATTGTAGATATCTCTTTTTTTTGGGGGGGTGGGGGACCTAGAAGGCTAGCATTCCAAGACCGTTCGAGATCGTTCTTTCGCTCGTTTTTGAAGGCTCCAACATGCTTGCATGAGTCGGCATTGGTCACGTAGCGGTGCTTTCCATGGTGCTCGATCTCTGGCAGCTTCCCTATTCAGTCCCTTATCCCTGAGGTCATACTCAGTGACCTCGTTCCAGGTCTTTCTCGCAACCCTACCCCTAACATTAACATTTCTCGCTTTGTGCACCCAGTTATCATCTCCCATCCTTTCCACGTGCCCAGACCATCTCAGTACTTTTCAGGAGCGATGTATCTTGGTTGCAGGCTCCTACTGGCACAGAAAAAATTCCTGTCACTAGTTCCCTCTTATTTTTTTTTTCAATTTTTGCTCTCCTGCGCAGCAAAAACTACTGAATCGATTGCTTTGCAAATGTTCCAGTATGTAGACGTCAACATATATTATTGCATGTGGATACTGATATTGAGATCTAACAAATCCTTTTTGAGATATTGAGGAAAAATGGCCGCCTCATACCTGACAGTTCTAAATCGGAAAGTATTTAGCCGATTTTGTTCAAACCGGTAGAAATGAAGTGGGTCATGAGTGAACATGATTTGCATAGTGTGAATGTCCTTGACCTTGATCTCAAGGTCACAGGTCAAAATCCGAACAAAATTTTGGGTCATACGAAAAGACTGTACACCATAACTGATGTACTGTACTGGTGTGAAATATTTTGTCATTATAATCTGGTGTGGAATTATCGTCTGGAATGTGGAGTTCTTTGAATATTGCTCCAGCAGTTTCAGAATTCTAGTTATTATTATTATTTATTAGTACTGTTTTTATTACAGCTTAATAACCCTCAGTGTTCTTTATTGGTGGATTGCGTGTGGCAGTAAATGGAGAAAGGGTACTGGATTCTTTCGCTTAACCCTTTCCCAACGAGGATGTCATTTTTATTTCATTCGTGCTGTGTCCTTGCGGTTTTATTCAACTTTCCTTAGATAATTAAGAATCTGGAATGAAGGTAGCAAGATTTTTTTTTTAATGTTTGAAAGGGCTAATACGGTTGTGAATGTCTGTCACGGGTGTGGATGTGTTTAAGTGTTTTGTTGTTGTTGTTGCTGGTGGTGGTGGTTTGGTGGTGGTGGCGGTGGTGGTGGTGGTGGTGGTGGTGGTGGTGGTGGAGGTTTATTTAAAGGTTCCATTGCCGATACTGACAATAATACTTCTCTCTCTCTCTCTCTCTCTCTCTCTCTCTCTCTCTCTCTCTCTCTCTCTCTCTCTCTCTCTCTCTCTCTCTCTCTCTCTCTGTGTGTGTGTGTGTGTGTTTTAACCGATAAATATGATCCTTCCCAAGATTAATAAAGTCTCCTGGTGGCAGCAAGAATGGATAAGAAAGACAACCGTGGAGACTTCCCTTTGCTGAAGAAAATCGTATGGCGGTAGCGATAGACAAGCTTCAGTCAAAACAAGTCAGTATAGGTAAAGGATGTGAAAGAAAGAGCTTAGAGCGGAAAGTATGAGAGGGGGGTAAAGAATTAACTAGTAGTGTTATACCTTCGTCAACGAAGTTGGGCGGAGGTTATGTTTCACCTGTGTCTTTTCTTTGCAATCTGATGGATAGGTGGGCAATGGGTCAAGCAGGAACTGATTAGATAATAGAGTGGATCGGTTCCGGCTGGAGAAATATGTCAGTAATTTTATTGGCTTTGGTGGAAATATGGATTATCTGTAATTGTTAAACATGGCAGTTTAAGACAATAGAATCAGGTGACTATGCGAGACGTAAAAATATTCATCTGGTAGGAAAGAAGAACTAAGGGGTAAATCATAAACTTGATTGGCGTTGGCGGAGTTATCCGATCTGTGATTGCTTTCAGGTTTTTAAAGTGAACGTTGCTGTCGTTGAAACAGGTATTGATATACTGTAACTATTGATGATGCTGATGCTTGTTGCAGGTGTTTTAATTATTGCTGTTAAGGACAGCGTCAGTTCTGGGTTCCACTGATGATGTACGAGTATAATTCTGACGCTAGTTTTGAGAGTTTTGACATTTTAGTATGTTGTGCTTTTGATTTTGTTGTTACTATTGATTGTAATAACAATAATGATGTGGGATTCATTGTAATATTGTTGTTGATGAAGCGATGTTGATGGATGATGATGAGAGGTGTCGATGTTAATGACAGGATTTTTTATGCTGCTGACACTGGTGATGATATGGGTGTAAGTAGTTGCTGTGATGTAAGTGAGTGGTGTTATTCCTGTCATCACACTAACCACATGACATAGCAATGCGGTTTTGCCTTTGATCACAGAGAATATCAGGGCACACCAAACATGCATGTCCAGTTTGGTAGGGGTCAGGCTGCACTTTCATGGTGTATTCCCTTTGGCCTGAGTTTCTCTCTCTCTCTCTCTCTCTCTCTCTCTCTCTCTCTCTCTCTCTCTCTCTCTCTCTCTCTCTCTCTCTCTCTCTCTCTCTCTCTCTCTCTCTCTCTCAGATAATTATGTATGGCTGAGGAGATACTTTCGAACAACAGGGGTTAGATATAGCTTTCATTAGCCCCTTCATAAAACTTCCTTCAAGTGAATAGAATCGTTTGATAGTAGCAAGATTAATATGAGAAAAGAAAAATACCTCCAGATAGAACGGGCTATACCGTCCGGCCCAGATGTGAAAATTGTGGATATTAAAAAACAGTCACGTTCGTCGTCCGTGTGACCTGCATTACGCCAAAAAACCGTCAAAGGGAGTACAAGGAAATGGAAAGTGGTGAGCAAACGAATGGATGGGATGGGCTCAAAAATTTGTGGGCGGTTGGGCTGCGGAAGGAAAGTACACTCTTTGGAAATGGGTGTTGTAGCCTTCAGTGAGTACAGTGAAGGTTTATTTCAAATAATTATGTATGAATTAAACTTGAGTGTCGTGGCGGGAGGTAGAAAAATGACCGTAAAATAAATCTGTGGAATGAACTAAAATTGTGACTAGGGTGGGACGAGGCCGTGAGAGTATATCGTGTGAAAGTATCTGCTTCAAGATTAATTATTTGGGTTCAGGGAAGGTTTACTTCAAAGTATTTGTCAGCAACAAGAACATGGCAAGCTCGCATTTCACTGCTTAGCCTGCATTCTGTGAGGCAAGCAAAAAATTGATGAAACCAATAATGAGGAACTTTTATTCAGTTTCTCTAGTCTTGGAGTTACTCTTGGACTATGCAAAAGTATTGAATAGAAAATTGGTGTGCAGAAAGAAGTTCAGGGCCTGAAAGCTCCTAGAAGTTATACGTTCCCAAGAAACTGTAGCAATACAAGGCCAGAATCAAGGTCTATTCATTTCATGTCTGGTCACATTTACTTGATTTCATCCTCAATTAGCAGTTGGAAGCAGAGGAACTGTTGACCACGACATTATCCCATTGGTTCGGTACCGATCTGTAAATTGATTTCGTAAAGCTTCTTTTGCCGTTTCTGCTCACAATATCTCAGCTGGTGTACTCTGATCAGACTTTTCTTCTTAAAGCTTGATTACCCCTTTAGACGGCACTGCCTCACTTACCGTACTTTTTTCTTGGGAGGGGGGAGTTAACGTCAGCCACCTGGTGTTTTAGTAGTAGATTACTCTAGCTTAAATCACAATTATCCAATAACGTTGAAAAAAAAAATACGTTGCTGTTGAATTTTTTTGTGTTTATCACAAGCACAGCAGCCAAAATGACCACTTCTGAACAGAATCGTCTTATGCTCATACATTCGATATTAGCGTCCGCTGCTGATGTTCTTGTATCTTGACTGAACCAGTAATAGTTGTGTGACATTTAATTTGCCGTGAGAATTTTTCCTTTCATCACCAGCGAGCAGGAGTGCGGTACTTAAAAGCCCTGCACTTGCCCTCCTGGTATCGTATTTATGAACCACAGTCACATGAATACATCACCCTCCACCGGTCAGCTGACACGGGCTGATTTTTTCCCGTATTGATTACCTTCAGGTTCATTAAGCCAGACAAGGACTAAGGATTCTATTCGACCAGAGATTTTCCCAGCTTCATCTTCCTTGTCGGTCAGCTTTCTTTTCTTCCAGAACTGATTGATGACTGCCTGTAGGATCATTAAAGCAGACAACCTCTACAGACTTTTGTGAAGAGAGAAATGAGAATTTTTGACTACTGTCCTTTTAACACTTATCAACTACAGTTCGTGCAGTTAATGAAGGTACCTGTTGTAAGCTGTTGTTAAAAGTACGGAGACTGTTTTGAATTATGAGTCTGTAAAATACGGAAGAATATATAACTTGGACAGATATAGAGACGAATGGCGGAGAGAAAATTAATATTATTAGAACGTAGCTTTTTTTTTTTTTTTTACTGGCAAATACTTCCTATATCTTAATGGGAGACTTCAATGCAAAAATTGGGAAATCGAGAAACGGAGAAGCTTGGTCGGAAAGTTCGGAGTGGGAGAAAGGAACGAAAGAGGAGAAATGGTGGTAAATTTTGCTGAAAAGTATAACATGAGAATAATGATCACAGTCTTTCAGAAAAGAACAGAAAGAAAATAGACCAAGAGAAGTCTAAATGGAGCAACAAAGATTGAAATTAACTTCAATAGCAGATAGGAGCAATACGATCATAAATGTCACAGTTATCAACAAAGTAAATATAGGATGTGATCATACAATGGAGGGTTGCACAGATAGATTCAATTTCAGAAATGAAAGAAAGAAACTAATTAATAATAAAAAGATATGCCCAGTACAAGTATCTAAAACAAGGCAGCCTTTCAGCTAGAAATAACGAACAAATTTCAGGCTCTAAGTTATGCTGAGTGTGACACTGATTAGTTGAATGATAGACTAACAAAAGTGCTAAGGGAATCAGAGGAGGTACTAGGGAAAGGTAACACAACCAAGGCAAACAGTTATTCAAAAATGACCCTCGAATTCATGAACAGAAGAAAGGTGAAAGTAAAAACAATGAAAGAAGAAACAGAAAGAGTGGAATTAAATAAGCTTATGAACAGGAGACAGAGAGAAGAAAAAGGAAAGAGAAACTGGATCAGCTCAAAGAAACCGTCAAAAAATGAATAAATCTTAAACAGGTCCGAAGTAAAATGGCACTAGGAAAGCAACAAATTATATAACCGAAAGACAAGAACGATGGAATCATTAAATGCAGAGATAGGATAGTGAAAAGTGTTGAAGAATTTTACAAAGAACTGTATGCATCAAAGACAATAGTACCAATAGTTAACTTTTCAGTTGAAACAAGTGAAATACCTGAGATAACACCGGACGAAGTAAGCATTTCTCTTTAAAGTACGAAAAAAGGGCAGGCCCTAATAGAAGATACAAGAGTAGCAGATTTACGGTCGGATGCAGGAATAGAAGTACAAAACAGGCTCGCCCTCGTATTTACTCAGTGTATAAATAAGAAGAAAACTCCCGAAACATGGTGAAATGCAATGATTATTTTGCTTAAAAAAAGGCGACTCAAAAGATCTTAGTACCTATCGGCCCATTAGCTTATTACCAGTTATTTATAAACTCTTCGCTAAAGTCCTTACGAACAGAAGAACAACAAGTTTGGAAGAAACCCAACCTCGTGAGCAGGCGGGATTCCGAAGCGGATATATAATTACTGATCATCTTCACACAATGAATCAGCTAAATTAGAAAACTGCAGATTAAAATAAACCACTATACTTAAGTTTTGCTGATTACGAACAAGCTTTCGGCTCAGGGGAGCAGATAGCAATTATAAATTCATCGCGGGAACATGGAGTGAATGAGAACATTGTAAAACGCTCGGAAACATAACGAAGGAACTGCTGCAGTTAATTACATAAAGACTTGGAAATAATAAAATTGAGAAAGGGCGTGTGTTAGGGATATACAATTTCACAAAGAGTATTTAAAGCATTCCTAGAAAGTATTTTCAGAATGCTGGGCTGGGAAAACAAAGGAGTAAACATAGATACAGAAAACCCAAATCATTTAAGATTTGCAGATGACATTGTCCTAATCTCAGAAACAACAGAGACATTGGAAGAAATGTTAAAATGAAATAAACAGAGAAAGTCTCAAAGTAGGGCTAAAGATGAACCGGAGTAAAACTACTTTTTAATCCAAATACATCAAACAGCGTCATCAGAATAAGCAAAGAAATTCTTGAAGAAGCCGAGGGGAACAGTTACTTGGGGCAAACACTAAACCTAACGAAAAACCTAATTCTACTGACTATCAAAAATTCTTCGACTATCTTACTTCTACGATGGAACACATTCTATCCATTTCTCCTTTCTCTGAAATCTGCGATTTAGGAGATTTCAGTGTTCACCACCACCTTTGGCTCTCCTGTCCTTTCACTGATCCACCTGGTGAACAAACCTACATCTTTTCTATCCATAATGACCTAGAGCAGCTTGTACAGCATCCTACCCGTATCTCTGACCGCCTTGGAGAGAGCTCCAACATACTTGACCTCTTTCTTACACCTAATCCTTCTGCTTACAATGTTAATCTTTTCTCTCCGTTGAGCTCCTCCGATTACAACCTTATCACCTGAACCTGTCCTATCGCTCCAGTACGGCCTATGGACCCTCCAATGAAACGTTGTCTGTGGCACTTTGGAGCTGCGAATTGGGAGGCCCTCAGGCAGTACTTCTTTGATTTTCCATGGAATGATTATTGCTTCCATGGCCGTGAGCCATCTGAGTGTGCCTTGCACATTACGGAGGTTATTCTCTCGGGCATAGAAGCATACATTCCTTTCTCATATCCTTTGATTAATGCAAGAAAGCCTTAGTTTAATGATGCTTGTTGTAATGCTGTCCGCAACAAGAAGAGGACCTATGAAAGGTACCGGAGCCAACTCACTCCTGAATCACATCATTTTTACGGTTCTACCCGGAATCGTGCTAAGTCTGTTCTTCGCTCTGACAAAAATAATTACATCCGTACTAAATGCTCTCAACTCTCCAACTCGAATTCTTCCCGCTCCTTCTGGCACCTCGCCAAAAACCTTTCTAACAACTTTACCTCATCATCCTTCCCTCCTCTTCTCTACTCTGATGGTTCTGTGGCTATTTCTTCTATTGAGAAACAGATCTCTTCGCACAGACTTTCTCCTCCAATTCCACGTTAGACGATTCCGGTGCTGTTCCTCCATCACTGCCCCCCTCTGACTTCCTCATGGCTGACATTAAAATTTCTTCAGCTGATCTATTTTCTGCCATCACAGGCCTCAATACTAACAATGTTTATGGGCCTGATGGGGTCCCTCCTGTTGTTCTCAAGAACTGTGCTTTTGTGCTTACACCCTGCCTAGGCAAACTCGCCTTTGTCTGTCAACTTGTAACTTTCCATCTTGCTGGAAGTTTGCTCTCATTCAGCCAGTCCCAAAGAAGGGTGACCATTCCCAGCCCTCTAACTATCGTCCGATTGCTTTAACATCCTGTATTTCAAAAGTTTTCGAGTCAATTCTTAATAGAACATTTTTAAATCATCTTTCCTATCACAAAGTTGTTTCTGATCGTCAGTATGGGTTCCGTCAGGGACGCTCCACTGGCGATCTTCTCACCTACATTTCAGACACCTATTCATCCTCATTTCGGGACTTTGGTGAAAACTTTGCCATTGCACTTGACATCTCAAAGGCTTTCGATCGAGTCTGGCATAAATCTTTAATTTCCAAACTGCCCTCTTACAGTTTTTCTCCTTCTATCTGTGCCTTCATCTATAGCTTCCTTTCTGGTGTTCTATAGCTGCTGTTGCAGACGGCCAACTTTCTTCTCCTAGATCTATCAACAGTGGCGTTCCTCAGGGCTCTGTCCTGTCACCAACTCTCTTTCTTTTATTCATCAATGAACTTCTAAGCTGTACATCTAACCCTATCCACTCATACGCTGATGACTCCACCCTTCACCTTTCCATTCGGTTCCCGCAACGTCCATCTCAACAGTTACTTCAATAAACAAGGGATGGGGCAGTGGCACACCTAATGTCTGACTTGGCTTGTATCTCTGACTGGGGTAAAAATAATCTTGTTGTTTTTAATGCATCAAAGACTCAGTTCTTACACCTATCAACCCGACAAAATCTTCCACAGGTGTACCCACTAATGTTTAATAATATTCAGCTTAATCCTGCATCATCCTTGAACATGCTTGGGGTTTCATTCACTTGGGACTTATCTTGGAAAGATCATATTACATCTCTTGTAAAATCTGCTTCCAAGAGATTAGGTGTGCTAAGCCGACTCTGTTCCTTCTTTACCCCTGCACATTTGTTGACTCGATACACGGGTTTTATCCGCCCCTGTGTGGAATACAACTCGCATGTGTGGGGAGGTTTCCCACATACAGCTCTTCTCAATAGGGTGGAGTTAAAGGCTTTTCGTCTCATTAACTTTTCTCCTCTTACTGGCTCCATTCAACCTTTGTCTGTTCGCCGCACTGTTGCATCTTTATCTCTTTTTTTTTTATTGCTGCTTCAGTGGTCACTGCTTCTCTGAACTGTCTGCTTGCATTCCTCCACCTCTACGACGGGTGCGTAGCACCCGTCTAGCAGCAGACTCTCATCCCTTTTCTGTCCAACTCTCTAATGCAAGAGTTAACCGTTACTCCCAGTCCTTCATTTCTGCAACAGGTCATCTCTGGAACTGTCTCCCTCTGTCTGTATTTCCTGCTTCCTACGATCTCCAGTCTTTTAAACACAGTGTGTTGAGGCATCTCGAAATGATCGGATCTTGAATTTGGCTCTCCCTTGTATTTTGTTTTTTCTCTTGGAAGGAACAGACTTGCGGGCTCATGGTCTTTGGTTCCTTCTCCCTAGCATAAAAAAAAATGCAAAATAAAAAGACACATTACGATTAACCAGTAAGCTCTCAGTAAACATTTAGACATCCGGAAAAGTAAGTTGCCAATATTTATGAAACGAACAGTATGTAACGAATGTATAATCCCAGCAATGATGTACGGTTGCGAGACGTGGCAAATGGCAAAATCGATGAAAATCAACTACTCCGTTCTCTGAGATGAAGGTCAGTGTTGGGAATATCTTTAAGAGACAGGAAAAGATTAACGAGTGAGAGAGCAGACTAAAATGAAAAACACTATAGAAGTTATAAAAGAACTGAAATGGAGGTGAGCAAGTCAGGTAGCAAGAATAAGGGATAACCGATGGAGCAAGAGACTGACTGACTGGACTCCAAGAGATTGTAAGCATGGTAGAAAAAGACCAAACAGGAGGTGGAGAGATGAGATAGAGAAGTTCGCAAGCACAACGTGGCAGAGATTGGTTCAGCCAAGTAATTCGTGGAAAAGGATGGAGTAGGCCATTGTTCAGCAGTGGACTTGCAATGGCTGATGAACATGATCATAATGATATATATATATATATATATATTGTTACAGAACAGCGAAAGATAATGTACACATTAAGTGAGAATACTAAGAGTCACTACTGTCCCGTAAAGTTCCAGGTTCAAAACAAAAGAGTTAGGTAAAATTACAAGTTAAAGTTTAATGCTCAAACTAACAACAAAACATTCAGGACTCATAAGGACAATGTAATGGCAAAAAAAAAAAAAAAACAGGTTAAATATATGGTTAACTGCAATAGCCTCTATCAACACGAAATTAGCAAGTGTAAAGTTACCTAAGTCAGCCCTAATAAAATGAAAATACACTGGGTAATGCTCAGTTAATGCAAGCTAAATTATTACAGATACAAACTATTATCAAAAATGACTGACATAAAACCCCACATCAATCACAAAAACCTCACTAGGCCTAAGAATTAACCTTATGCTACACAGTACAAGAAAAAATGCAACAACAGTTATACTCAAATTACACACAGCTGCTAGATGTTTGGAGATTTCTTGAGCACTCACAATAATAATAACTGTACAGGGGAGGACAGAGATGTGAACAAAATAAGGAGCAGATCTAAGTGGCAATGATGCAGAGACTGAGCTCATTATATAGGGGCCGGCAGAGCTTGATACAACTTGTAAGAAGGACGCGCAAATGAAGCCATGGGGACAAAGAGCTGAAAATCCCGCTCTGAACAACAGAAAGGACGACTTTCTCTACTATAACGGTAGAAGGGGGGAACTGAGGTAGAACACGCTCGTGATCAAACATGCAGCATACTGTGCGTTAAAATTACACAAAGGATGATGAAATCATAGGCTATGTAACACCTCCCCACAAAGAAAAAGAAATTTACAAAGGAAATTTCTTATTACTCTAAAACAATCTCTCTAAAGTCTAGATAAGCAATCTGCAATAACATTTTCTTTCCCCTTGACATGTTGTATGTCTAATGAATACTCCTGAAGAAGTAGACTCCATCTTGTCAATCTCTGATTTTTATCTTTAAACTTACTAAGGAATTTCAGTGGGTTATGATCGGTATAAATGACTATGGGGTCAAGACCAGAACACAAATAAAATGAAAACTGCTGTAAACCCAAAATCAAGGCCAAAAGCTCTTTCTCAATAGTGGAGTAGTTCTTTTGAGGTGGAGTGAACTTCTTACTGTAGTAAGATACAGGGTGTTCAATACCCTGATCATCCTCTTGCAGCAAAACAGCCCCAGCTCCTGTGTCACTTGCATCAACACCCATCTTAAAAGGCTTAGCAAAATTTGGAGTAGCGAGCACTGGCTGACTTAATAGGATAGCTTTAAGTTTGTTGAAAGAGGATTCACAGTTATCGGTCCAGACAAATTTAACTCCCTTTTTCAGTAGGTCTGTAAGTGGTGATACAAGAATTGAAAAGTTAAGAACAAATCTCCTGTAATAACCTACCATTCTCAAAAATCTTTGTAGCTCTTTCTTACTTTTAGGTCTGGGAAGATCACTTATAACCTGAACCTTAGCTCCTGGTGGTGCAACATGTCCATCACCAATTACATACCCAAGATACTGAACTTTAGCTTGACCAAACTCACACTTTGATAAATTAGCTACAAGATTAGCCTGAACTAAACGCTCAAGAAATTTACTGACATGGCATAGGTGATCTTTCCAGTTGTCACTGAAGATTAATACATCATCAATATAAACAACACACCCTGCCAAACCCTCTGTTACAACATTCATGAGCTTCTGAAATGTGGCTGGTGCATTCTTCATACCAAATGGCATTACCGAACATGCAAAAGCCTTTCCTAGTGTTACAAAACATGAGATCTCCCTAGCACGTTCAGTCATAGGTACTTGCCAGTATCCCTTTAACAAATCAAACTTACTTATGTACCTAGCCTTTCCGATCTTGTCTATGCAATCTTCCACGCGAGGGAGAGGGTAAGTGTCTGTTTTGGTGATCTGATTAACACGTCTGTAGTCGATGCAAAGCCGCTGTGACCCACCTGGCTTAGGGACTAGAGTGACAGGAGAACTCCACTCGCTCTGACAAGGCTCAATCATCTTGAGGTCCAACAGGTAGCCAAGCTCCTTCTGGATGAGAGGAACTTTCACTGGGTTCACACGGTAAGGAGGCAATTTAATTGGCTTTGCGTCTCCAACATCGACATCATGCGACAACACAGTGGTTCTTCCTGGAGTGGCATGGAACACTTGCGGGTACTCCTGCAGTAATGCCGAAAACTCCTGCCTTTCCTCGGGAGGTAGATGAGAAAGCTTAGTCTGGAGATCATTCATGATATCAGGATTCTTCCCCAAACTATCACTCAGGCTCATGCTGCATGGGAGAGCTTCACTTGCAGACTCGGGTGGAACAGCTACAGTGCAGACTGGATTATTTTCGTCCCGCCTGTGATATAACTTTAGCATGTTGATGTGACAAAGTTGCTTGTTCTTTCTACGATCTGGTGTGGCGATGACATAGTTGACATCACTGAGTTTCTTCTCCACGAAATAAGGACCACTAAACTTGGCTTGAAGAGGTTGCCCATGAACTGGTAGCAGAATCAATACCTGATCTCCTGGCTGAAAGTGGCGTAACCTGGACTTCTTATCATACCAAGTCTTCATCTTCTCCTGAGCAGCTCCTAAATTCTCTCTCGCCAGCTGTAAAGCAGTGGACAGCCGTTCTTTGAACTTCATCACATACTCCAGCAGGTTGACGTCATCTTTCTCCGAGAGCCAGCATTCCTTGAGTAACTTAAGGGGTCCTCTTACTTCATGGCCAAACAGTAGTTCAAAAGGTGAGAAGCCCAGTGATTCATTTGGAGATTCTCTTGCGGCAAACACAACGAATGGAAGACCTTTATCCCAGTCTTTCTGATGTTCCAAACAGTATTTCTTGAGCATCGATTTGAGTGTTTGATGATATCTCTCCAACGCTCCTTGGGTCTGGGGATGGTAAGCTGAAGACGTGATCTGGGTGATGCCCAACTCTTTCAGAGACTGCTTGAAAACATTCGACATGAAATTACTTCACCGGTCTGACTGTACCTCCTTGGGCAGACCAAACTTTGTGAAGAACCCTAGCATTTCCTTAACCACGTTCTTTGCTGAGATATTTCTAAGTGGAATGGCTTCAGGATAACGAGTAGCCATATCAATCAGGGTCAACACATAAGAAAATCCTGAAGAAGTCTTAGGAAGAGGGCCCACAATATCCACCAACACAGGGGTGAAAGGCGCCTCAAAAGGAGGAATGGGAACTAGAGGTGCAACCTTTTCGGTCTGATTACACTTCCCCACAACTTGACAGGTGTGACAAGACTTACAATACCAGGAAACATCCCTGAAGATACCTGGCCAGTAGAAGTGTTTCAAAATGCGTGCCACAGTCTTCCTCACTCCAAGGTGTCCTGACAAACTGGAATCATGAGCCACTCTAATGATATCCTGCCTACAAACACGAGGGATGACAACTTGATGTACAACCTCCCATTCACAGTTGGCTGATACTGTTGGGAGTCTCCACTTCCTCATAAGTACTCCTGACTTTATATAATAACAAGTAGAAGCACCAGCTGACTCTTCCTCACTGCAAGCAGAGTTAGCTAGACCTTTCAACTCAGGGTCAGCAACCTGCAACTCAACCAACTCTTGATGAGACAAATTATCAACACTACGGGGTACTGCCTCATCTGGTGAGCGGTCCAAATTAGCAAGAAAAGTGTCAGCTAGGATAACATCATCATCATCATTATCCTCTAAATCACCAGTAACTTTAGACTTAGCCCTAGTGACAGCACATGCAGGGAACACATCAGGGACATCACAATCCTCGGCCGCAGCCACTGGCTCACTAGACAACTGAGGAGCTGGACACACTTGACTTCCACCAATATCATTTCCAAGTAAGAAAGTTACACCTGACATTGGGAGTGTCTCAACCAACCCAACCATAACGGAACCATTAACAAAACCAGACTCTAAATTCACTCTGCACAGAGGGACAGAGAAGTAATTATTCCCTACACCTTGTAAGATTACAGTTTCATCAGAGGAATTAACATTAGAGCCTAGAACACTGGTCAGCATAAGGGATTGGCAAGCACCTGTATCACGATATATTTTAACTGATTTCCTGTCATTACTGTCCAGAGGACTGACAAAACCATCAGACAGGAAATTAGCACATGAACTCTTGAGAGTGTCACCCACGTTACTGCTCAAAAGAGGAGCTCCATCATGAGAATTTAAGTTACCCCTCAAAGCAGGTTCAGTTAACTCAGTTAAAGAATTCTGGGAACTCTCAAGAGTGGACACTAGACCAACTGACTGAATATTTAAAGACTCCTTATTGTTCACATCACGCTGTCTCCTGAAACATTTCTCCGTAGTATGACCAAGCTTACTACAATAAGTACATTTACTTTTCTGAAATCTAGAGGTGAAGCTGGTATTTACTTCCTGAGAAACATCATCTTTATTCTCTTTCCTGTTACCTGTATTCTGAGTAGAGGCAACGTACTTACTCTCAGCTTTCCCTTTTTCTTTAGAATATCTCTTGTGAGTGAGAACATACTCATCAGCTAAAACTGCAGCATCAGACAAATTATCTATTCTTTTCTCATCAAGATATAGGCTTACATCTTTATAAATACACCTCTTGAAGTCCTCCAGCAAAATCATCTGCTTAAATTTACCAAAATCAGAATCCACATTCTTAGAATTTAACCACTGCTCTAACAGATCTTCTTTGATTTTTGCATACTCAACATGGGATTGCTTATCTTGCTTGTAAGTTGTCCTAAATTTTACTCTATAGGCTTCTGGAACAAGCTCATAGGCCTTAAGAATCAAGCTCTTAACTACATCATAATTATCAGATTGATCCTGAGGCAAAGATGCATAAGTTACTTGAGCTTTACCAGTGAGAACAGTTTGAAGGAGTACTGGCCAATACTCCTTGGGCCAATTAAAACCTGTAGCTACCCTCTCAAACAATTGAAAATACTTTGTTAAATCAGATTCATTAAAAGGAGGGACAAGTTTAACATTTTTAGCCACATCAAAATCATCAGAGCTAGATGATCCAGTTCCACCTTGTTTCATGCGATACTCATGGTCTGCCTGAATCCTAGCAATTTCAACTTATGCCTCAGCCTCCTTAGAACGGGCCTGAAATTCAGCCTCCTTAGCACTTGCTTGAAATTCAGCCTCCTGAATACGAGCCTGAGACTCAGCCTCCTTAGCACGTGCTTGAAATTCAGCCTCCTTAACCTGAGCCTCCTGCAGGGCTAGCTGTAACTTAGCTAATTCAATCTGCGTTTGCTCATTTGGAGGAGTTACATTAAACAAGCTTTCATTAATCATGTCAACAATTTGATCTTTAGAATGATGAGAGCGAACAGCAATTCCCAATTGTTGAGCAACAAGCTTAAGTTCATTCTTTGTTCTGTTTTCTACATCACACACTGTTTGCACATTTGACAAAAAATCTTTGGCTTCATCAAGTGTAGTAATAGTAGACATCATGAATAAGTAACAGTCACAAAATATCGAGCAATATCCTTATGATAATATCCTGAATATCCTGATATGAGGTCGCCAAATTTATGTTACGGAACAGCGAAAGATAATGTACACATTAAGTGAGAATACTAAGAGTCACTACTGTCCCGTAAAGTTCCAGGTTCAAAACAAAAGAGTTAGGTAAAATTACAAGTTAAAGTTTAATGCTCAAACTAACAACAAAACATTCAGGACTCATAAGGACAATGTAATGGCAAAAAAAAAAAACAGGTTAAATATATGGTTAACTGCAATAGCCTCTATCAACACGAAATTAGCAAGTGTAAATTTACCTAAGTCAGCCCTGATAAAATGAAAATACACTGGGTAATGCTCAGTTAATGCAAGATAAATTATTACAGATACAAACTATTATCAAAAATGACTGACATAAAACCCCACATCAATCACAAAAACCTCACTAGGCCTAAGAATTAACCTTATGCTACACAGTACAAGAAAAAATGCAACAACAGTTATACTCAAATTACACACAGCTGCTAGATGTTTGGAGATTTCTTGAGCACTCACAATAATAATAACTGTACAGGGGAAGACAGAGATGTGAACAAAATGAGGAGCAGATCTAAGTGGCAATGATGCAGAGACTGAGCTCATTATATAGGGGCCGGCAGAGCTTGATACAACTTGTAAGAAGGACGCGCAAATGAAGCCATGGGGACAAAGAGCTGAAAATCCCGCTCTGAACAACAGAAAGGACGACTTTCTCTACTATAACGGTAGAAGGGGGGAACTGAGGCAGAACACGCTCGTGATCAAACATGCAGCATACTGTGCGTTAAAATTACACAAAGGATGATGAAATCATAGGCTATGTAACAATATATATATATATATATATATATATAAAGAGAGAGATAAAGAGAGGGAGAGTCAAGTCTTGCCCTGTGATGAATCAGTCAGATGATGAGCTAATAGTTATACCCAGTTTGGCGGTAACGATGGCAATATTCACTTATACGACTACTGCGGTGGTCGTGTACGCCAATCCCGTGCGTGCAGTACATGGTGTCTCTTTTGCAAGCCGACAGTCATATGTTTGAGACAAGATGGCCACCCGGTGTTTTGCACTCACAATGATCATCTCCCCTTCGTTCCATTTCGTGAGTGCAAGGCCACTGAAACACCATCGCTATCGTCAAATAATAGTGAAAGTGCGTAACATATAGTGCAGTGTGCGATATTAAGTGAAGTAACTTTTTGTGTGAGATACTGAAACTTGTGACATAGAGATCCTGTCTGACATGGATAATAACTCGTTGAGACTGGGGCGCTACTTTCTACCCCTCCCTTACCCAACTGAACCTCATTGACCTTATATTTTAAAAACATTATGTTAATATATTATGACACCGTTTACTTCTCCTTAATGTATCACCTAACTGTTGAATAAAGTAAGAAATGGTAAGCCACTTTTCTTTTCTTTTTTTCTGCGCTATAATCCTAGTTCTTATTTTTGCTCTACTTGCATTTTTTCCTCACTCGGTTAAGGTATAAAATAATTTAATCACTTTTCATATTTTGAGCTACACACATTTGTTAATTATTCTAGGCTGATGATGGCTAATGTAAAGCCGAACGTTCCGGCAATTTAATAAACAAGATGTCCATCTTAGCATTGGTATTGATCTTCCATATATATATATCTATATATATATATATATATATATATATATATATATATATATATATATATATATATATATATATATATATATATATATATATATATACTGTTGTACTGTTCTTTGCAGTTGATATTGTGTTGTTAAATTAAGACGAAGGGGAGCTGCACGGCTTGGTGGATGAGTCTGGGAGAGTGTGTAAGAAACGGAATTTAAAGGTGAATGTAGGGAAGAGTAAAGTTATGGTCTTCTAGAGAAGTGAAGTCAGTGAATGTACAGTGAGGTTGGATGAGGAGGAAATGGAAAATGGGAGTGCGATTAAATATTTGGGTAGTGTGATGAGAAAGGATGGAAGTTTAGAGGGTGAAGTGCTTGAAACAACAAGGAAGAGAGGTTGCTGGTTCCTTGAGAGAAGTGAAAAGAAACAGAGAAGTGAGCATAGAAGTGAAACGGTTACTACATGACAGTATTGTGATACCAACTCTAACGTATGGAAATGAAGCTTGGACCTTCTTGGAGGGATAGAAGTCAAGAGTGAGAGCAGTGGAAATGAGTGATTTGAGAGGTGCATGTGGAGTCACATGGAGAGACAGACTGACAAATGAGGAAGTGAAAGAGCGTTGTGGTGTGGATGTGGATGTGATAGGAAGCGTTAGGAGAAACACACTGAGGTGGTTTGGCCATGTGGAGAGGATGGAGAGTGAGAGACTGACGAGGAGAGTGTATGTAAGTGAGGTGGAGGGGGGAAGAGAGAGGGGGAGGGCAAAAATGAAATGAAGAGATGGAGTGGAAAGGTATATGAGAGGAATGTGAGGTGGGAGCAGTTCAGTGAAATGGTGGGGGACGACGACATTGAGGCGATTTGTTTGTAGCCACACCTTAGAGGATTAAGGCGTCCTAATGGACCCTGGTTCGAATCCCGGCTGGGGGAGGGAACAGTTTAAGGATTTGAATTCCTTAAAAAGCAGACTTTTCTGATCTACCAGATGACCCGCCGACATGTCATAAAAGTACCCCCGCTAATATCAGTACTCCAGTCCTGTATGAGACTGCCCTACTGTAGCATGTATTCAATATGGATGGCGGGTGTTAGCGCCGAAGTGGTGACATGTGGAGATGTAAGAGGACTACTGGGCCTCGAGGAGGATTACGGGGACTTGGGAATAGGCCCTGAAACCTTTGCCCAGAGTCGGACACGTAAAAAATCAACATCATCATCATCATCGTCATCATCATTTTCAGTAAAGATTGATGGAAAGGAAGGGTTGGGAACTATTCATGATTCGTCTTTAATTTTATCTGACTTTTTTTCCATGTTACTTTTTACGTTTTTTTTAATTTTATTTTTATGGTGGTCTTCACCATTGCAGCACTCTTTTATCCACCATTTCCTCCTCCCCAGCAGTGTCTCCCTCTTCTATCCAGTACAGTCCATTCTTTCCAGCGTTTCCCACTTTTCTATCCACTTTCCCCTCTTTTCATCAGCGCTAAGTTCTTTCCAGCAGTCTTTTTACCTCTGCGGTGGCTGAATCGGTAGAGAGGCGGCCTGCAGTCCTGTTGGACCCGGGTTCGAATCCCGGCTGGGGCAGGGAACAGTTTAAGGATTTGAGTTTCATAAAAGCAGACATTCCTGATCTACCAGATGACCCGCCGACATGTCATTAAAGTACCCCCGCTAATACCAATGCACCAGTCCTGTATGGGACAGCCCTAGCATGTATTCAGTATGGACGGTGGGTGTTGGCGCCGAAGTGGTGACATGTAGAGGGGTGTATGGTATGTAGGAGGACTACTGGGCCTTGAGTGCAGGCTGTGAAGCCTATGCCCAGAGTCGGACACATAAAAAAAAAAAAAAACTACCCCTCTTATCTCCATTATTATCTCCATCTCTCCACCATTATTCCCCTTTCTCCACTACTCGCTCCATCTTCTATCCATCATTAGCACTATCTTCTCACCACCCCTACCTCTTCTATCCACCACACCCTCTGTCTGTACAGCAACCACCCCCTTCATCTCTCCAGTACCTCCTTATTCGCTTCACCACTTTCTCCCGCTTCTCTCTGTCACTACTTCCATCTCTCGACCACATATTTTTAAAGATAGTGCGTCATTTCAATCTCTCTCTCTCTCTCTCTCTCTCTCTCTCTCTCTCTCTCTCTCTCTCTCTCTCTCTCTCTCTCTCTCTCTCTCTCTCTTTCTCTCTCTCTCTCTCTCTCACTCTCCTAACCAGAAGCCATTGAGAGTAATTACATTTTACTGGCAACCATTAGCCCATTTAGCCCGAGGACACCATTATTATGTTTTATTTGTTGTTTCGAACATGCAGTTTATTAACCCTTGGGGAGATCTCTCGTAATTAAGGGATTAATGAAAGCTATATATAACCCCTGCTGTTCGAAAGTTTAACAAAAAAAATGAATACAACCGCTTTAGCAAGAATAAAATGAATTGTCTGCGTTGAAAATTTTAAATATTGATTTTATTGGGGATTTTTGTGCTTTCCTGCAATTTCCTTTTGCCAGTCGATTTAGTTCGTAATGTGTTAATCTTTATTCTGTATGAGATATGCTCGTAAATGAATATTAATTATCCACTGCTTCTTTGACCTCAGCAGGAACGTAAGGGCCTGGGGCCAGGCTATTCAGTCTTTACATTAAAGGCCAGGCTAACCAGCCTCACCTTGGATGTAAACCTCTTCCAGCTCAATCCAGTTGGAGTGCTTTAGCCCTCTAGACCACCAGGCGTCATTTGGTAATATGTTTACCACTCAACATAGTAAATGGTTCCCTTGATAGAGTGACCTGATGGCAGCACTACATGGACTGATTGGAGGATAGGCGCCTCCACCTCCCACCTATGAATATTCACTGTAATTAATATTAATAGATGTGAAATCTCCGACGAAAAATTACCCGATAGCTGGTGGAACAAGGAGGTGAGGGAGGAGAAGGTGGAGCATAATGTTAGGTTAGGTTCAGTTTGGCTGGAACGTTATTTTGGGGTAGGTTAGGTTAGGTTAGATGAGATTTCGTAGCTTGGAAACGAAAAAATATAGACAAATAAGATCTGAATCAGAATTATCACAACAAAAATAATCATAGAAGTCATATGCCTCTACAAAGAAGTTACCAAGTATAAATTGACTTTATAACGCAAATTTGTCACATTTTACCGTAAACCATTACTAATACTTTCTTTTTCGAAACTCAGTGACCTCTTGGGGCCGAGAATTAGCCCGAGAACATGATTTTGTATTTCATTCAGGCTAACTCAAGATGATATATTTCAGCTTAGGAGAAATGCATGCGAGAAAATCTAAGGTATTACAAATCTGTCTAGAATCAGAGAGAGGGATTTCATAGTACCTGAGCCATTAAGAATAATTACATTTTTATGGAGAGCTAATAAGGGAAATTGTACTTTACCTGGCGCTGTGTTCACTCACCTGGCAGAGAGAGAGAGAGAGAGAGAGAGAGGCTACTTAGTTTTGACATTTAAGGCGAATGTGTCTAGTCTCACATGCTCCTGAATGACATTATGTGAGCATTAATCCGCAACCATTCCTCTTTTTTTTTTTTTTTTATAAATAACAGAACGGAGGAAGGAAAAACAAATGGGTAAAAAAAAAATAATCCATACACCAGATTACTGGTGTCCTCTGTTCATAAAATATCTGTAACATTTAGACTTGAACAGTTGTTGGTTGAAATTTGGAGGAAAACAACTCTGGGGAAGCGAGTTTCAGAGAGATGCAGTTCGGGGAATGAAAGAATTCTGATAGGCAGAAGTTCTCCCCCATCCGGTTGGAGTACCTAAATCTAGTCCATCACCAGGCGTCATTAGGTCATATGGTTACCACCCAACGAAATAAATAGTATCCTGGATCACAGAACCCTGTTTGGTTTGTCACTCAGTATTAAGTCACTTTAAGGCAGCACTTGTCAAGTGAGTGGATGGTGAGCACCCCCACCTTATTCTTCCATCAGAAAATTTTATTCGGTTGGGAGAAAACTTTTCCAACTGTATAGTCTGTAAAATAATAGCCTTTGGTAACCCTTGCATTAAGAAAAACTCTTCCCAAGTTCAATAAAGTCGCCTACAGGTATCAGGAAGGCAATGACAAAGATGTTCTCGCACTTGCAGGGATTAAGAAAAAGAAAATGTTTTAGGTGGTTTTAGTTTTCAGATATTTATCCATCTATCTGTCTATTGCCAGACGTCTTAATGCCGTAAGGGGTGGTCACAAACAAATCGCCTCAATGTCGCCCTGACCCCCCCCCCCCTTTTCACTGCCCTTCTTCCAGTTCTCTCATATACCTCTCCACTCCATCACTCCATCTCATCCTTGGCCTCCCCCTCCCTCACCCCCCCTCCACTTCACTCACATACACTATCCTCGTCAGTCTCTCGCTCTCCATCGTCTCCACATGGCCAAACCACCTCAGTGTATTTTTCCTGGCGCTTTCTATCTCATCCACATCCACACCACAACGCTTCTTCACTTTCTCATTTGTCAGTCTGTCTCTCCATATAACTCCACAAGCTCCTATCGTATAACTCATTTCCACTGCTCTCACTCTTGACTTGTGTCGTACCAACAAGGTCAAAGCTTCACTTCCATACGTTAGAGTTGGTATCACAATACTGTCATGCAGCCACTTTTTTACTTCCATGCTCACTTCCCTATTTCTTATCACTGCTTTCAAAGAACCAGCAGCCTTTCTTCCTTGTTATACCTTTTCAAGCACTTCATCCTCCAAACTTCCATCCTTACTCTTCACACTACCCAAGTACTTAAGTGCACTCACATTTTCCATTTCATCACCATCCAACCTCATTGTACATTCAATGACACTATTTCTTTCGACGACCATAGCTTTACTCTTCCCGATATTCACCTTTAGTTTCCGTTTCTGACACACTCTCCCAAACTCATTCACCGAGCCATGCAGTTCCTCTTTGTCCTCACTTAACAGTACAGTACCATCTACAAAACAACAATAGAGGAAGTAAAAAAAATGCTGCCCTTTCTCACTAGGGCCACTCCAACATCCACTGCTCTACCTTGTATCTCTTTTATAATCCCATCTACCTACAGACTGAACAACCTTGGAGACATGACACATCCCTATTTCAGTTCAACATTCTGACAGAAAAATTCACTCAGTTCACTATCCACATACACTGCAGCCTTAGCACCCTCATACACACTCTTCGCGGCATTCAACAACTTCCCAATTACTCCATATATTCTTAGTATTTTCCACATTCCTTGTCAATCCACTGTGTCATGTGCTTTCTCCTAATCCAAGAAAGCCATATACAACTTCTTTCCCTTCTCTAGGAACTTTTTCCATTAAAGACCTGAGGATTAATAATATCTGATCTACACAATCTCTTTCTTTCCAAAAACGTTCCTGTTCTTCTACAACTAATTTCTCTGTTATTTCCTTAACTCTGTCAATAAGTATCCTACCATATGCTTTTCCTATAACACTAGGAAGACAAATACCTCTATGTATACCAGTCACTTCTTTTTCCCATTTTCCTTTGTACAGAGGAATAATTATACCTGACTTCCAATCCTACAGGACTCTACCTTCCTCTCAGGCCAATCTGCACATCTTCCATGTCCATTCTACTACAATCTCCCCCCCCCCCATGCTTCATCATTCCACTACACACTCCATCAGTTCCTGGGACTTTCTCCATTTTGACTTTCTTCATTGTTTCCACTACTTCCATCCTACTGATCTCTTCCTTCCTTCTCACCTCCCTCCTTCTCCCAGCCATTCCCCAGCCACATATACTCACATTACTTTCATTCTCTATTTTAACAGCTCCATAAAGTGTTCTATCCATTTTCTCACTTTTTCTCCTTTCTCCACCAATAATCTACCATTTTTATCTTTCACTCCCCTACTAACTTCTTTGTCACCTTGCCTAACTCTCTTTACCTCCTTCCAGAACATTTTCTTACATTCCCTCCACCTTACACTCAAATTCTTTCCAAATTCCTCATCCACTCTCTTCTTTCTCTTATTAATATTTTCACTGCTCCCTTCCTCTGTACGTATAACTCTATCTTCCGTCTCTCACCTTCCTCCATCCCTCTGCATCCCATCCACTCTATATGCTTCCTTCTTTTGCACCACAGCTTGCCTCACCTCTTCATTCCACCATGCACATCATAGCACCCCCTTTCATCTTTTCTTCACACCACACACCGCCTTACATGCTGCACAGATATCTTCTGTAAAAATGTTGCACACACCTTCCTCCACCCCCATCTGTTCCAAATCATATTTACCCTTTACCTCCTGCACTTCTCTCTTATATTCTGTCTTTTTTCCATCCTCTTGCAATCTTTCTACCCTCCTTGTATGGACTACATCCTCCTGTCCTTCCATCATTCTATTCCTCCATTGCACTTGAACTTTAACTTTCACCACCACCAGGTGATGGTCAGAAATTCCACTTCCTGAACCTCTGCACGCTCTTGCATCCATTACATACCTTCTCATTCTGTCATCCACACACACATAGTCAGTCATTGCCCTCCGTTCATTCATTTCGCTATCCATCCTTCTCATTACTCGACACATATACCTGTGGAGAATTTTGTGCCGGAAGAGGGTATTGGCTGTCACCAACCCCCTCCCGGCACAAGCTTCCACTAGAGCACTGCCATTCCCATCCATTTCTGCAGGCACACCCCACTCACCAACTACTTCATCCACCTTCACGTTCGTAACTTTTCCTTTCATATATGCAATCAGAAACACCCTCATTTCTCGTCAACTTTTCCATACACTCTTCCACATTTGCCCAGAACTCTTCTCGCACTTTGCTTGCGGGCTCTTGCATTGGCGTATACACACACACAGTAGCCCACGTTTGTATTCCCTTTCGATCTTACCCACACAATCTTTGAATCAACTGATCCGTACTCTCTTATATTCTCCGTCGATCTCTTGCACACAACAATACATATACCCTCTTTGTCCTCTCATTCTCTCCCATCCCTACGCATATACCCCATCAGTACTCCCTCTCTCACACTCTCACCTTACCATTTAGTCTCAGTTAATCCACATTGTTGTCCTGGACAATCTCTCTCTCTTTCACCTCATCATTCGCACCGCTTACATTCCATGTTGCAATCCGTATTTTCAGATATTATAACTATATATTTTTTGTTAACTCCTTCAGTCCAGTGACGAAATTGGTGTTTTAATGTTCTTGTCAAGAGACGGCTGAATTCAGTTTAGGAGAGAGACTTATAGCTGGAAAGGTTCGATATAGTCTTCAGTTACCCTTTCAGTACATCTCCCAAATGTTGAATCAAATCGTTTGAAGGTAGCAAGAATAAAGTGAAAAATGCGTCATCGGAATGAAGTGGTTAGTCTATGCTGCATCCTCTGAGGGATGGCCTTAATCAAAAGTTTCTCCAGGCACTTCTGTCTGTGGTCAATAAGAACAATTCCTTCCATGACACACCATCCTCCTTCATATATATTCCTACCTTTCCTATTTCTGCGGCTTGACCTTGGACACATAAGGCTGTTTTCACAGTCGTCCTAACCTTTCGGGCCCGACCTACGCTAGAACTCGAACTAAAAGCACCTTCGGATTTCACAGTCTCTCCGAATGGCTTTTGGGAGCTTACTGACATGGGGAAGTTTGCCTGTGTTGATGCAGTAGGTTTGGTAGTTCTGGGCCACCAAAACATGGTTGTGGTAAACTTGTGGACAGAAAAGACACCAGGCAGCATCTTCTATACTTTGAGAATATTTAGAAATTCTAGTGTGGTGAATGTGTTAAATGATTTGGCTGGAAAATCCACTTCACATCTATCCTCCTATGATATTCAGGATTGAAGAAATTCCCCTGAAAGCAGCAAAAATAATAACACCATCGGAATGAAGGGGTTAGCTAGCGGCAACCTTACCTCACTCCTACTAGAAACATCGAACTCGAAGCTGAAAGGTGACGAATGATGGGTGTTTTAAGAAAGGCATAGATAAATCTATAGACAAGTAAGAAATATATGATGTCTTGTAGGTATTGAACTGGTTTGGCTTAATACCGAATATAGTAAAAGTACATGAAACATGAGGTACTTTCTAAATGGAATGCGCTAGTTATATCAGCAACATTACATCGGGGGTTGATATCAAAGTTTAGGGTGAAAACATGCAGTTGACAACGATTCTTTTATTTCTTTCGGGTCTCTCTGATGTGGGGTCTCCAACAGTCTCCGACATAAACAACGATGAGTTGACTTGTTTTGGGGTAAATTATACTCGTAGTTTCTTATATATGTATAAACATGAAATATTTTCGTTATCGGGTGTATAATTATCTCAGTAATATTTCACCTGGTATCTTGTTTCAAATCATTGATAAATATACGCTATAGGTAACAACCTGTTTTATTTCTTTCGGGCCCGTGTGTTGGGGAGCCGACGGTAAATAATAATATTCCAGTATTACACGAAGGCAGCCCTAATCCAGCCTCCGAATGAAGGCCTCGGAAGGCTGGCTGGGGGATGAGAGTGAAAACGAGATCGTGTGTTTGGAGCTGTGTAGCGCTGTGTAGGTTGTTGGGGACTGCACTAGGGAACGACTCTGAAAACGGCCCGTATTCTTGTCCGCTTATGAGGCTTGCCAGCACCTCTTTTTTATTTTTTAGCGACTTGCATTATCGTGCCTAATAGCATATACTTATTCTTTTGCACGTGTGATGTGGTGTTGAAAAATATTATCTCATTTACAGCGATGTCGTGTTGTTATTTTTGCAGTTCAGCATATTAGACTTTTTGAAGCAGAGAGATTAAATATAACCATGATTATTCTTCTACTGGAGACTCGTCTAAATTACCTACAAGCGTCTGGTTGCGGCAAGAAGAATGTAAAGGCGACTTATTTGGCATCAAGAGGTTAATCAGCACTTTACGCGTAAGCAAGACAGTTCTCTGATTGCAGTAATTGTACGTTGTAGCCACGAATAAGTTATCAGTAAAGTGTTGCTATGAAGAAGTTAAAATGTGACTCTGAAGTCATTAATTATTATTTACCGTACGTTGTTAGGTTCCGTGAGATTCATTTGATGAATCCTTGAATTAGTTTGTGGTTTCGAAATGTACCTTTGTCAGATCGAGATCAAACAAAAATGTGAAAAAGGTTATATAGACATTAGGAATTCTATAGACTTTTTTTTTACTTGATATATAAGTATAATCTTTTTAAAATGTCGTATAAAACCCCACAGTATTAATGATACATTTTTGTAACACTTCAGACAAAAGAGGAGCTGTTTCACAAGTGTATCTCGTTTCATGCTGATGAGGTGACGCCTGACCTTTGTAAAGAGATTTAACCGATTCGTTTCCATGGTGTGTTCTGTTATTTTATTCTTACAAACTCCAGAAGGTTTACTCAGCTTAGGGAGACTTTTCGAACTGAAGAGGTTAAATATAGACTTCATTTACCCTACCTTGTTATAGATCCCTCCAACAGTTGGGTAAATTGGTCTAGTGGTAGCTTGATTAAAATGAAAAGTAAGTCCATTTTTTCAGTGAACAAAGAGTTCAAGTTACGTGCAACAAAGAACTATCTATCTATCTATCTATTGCCAGACGCCTCAATCCCGTTTGGGGTGGCCACAAACAAATCGCCTCCAAGTCGCCCTTTCCCCCGCCATTTCACTGCCCTGCTCCCAACTCACACACCCCTCTCTCATATACCTCTCCACCCCATCCCTCCATCTCATCCTTGACCTCCCCCTCCCTCTTCCCCCCTCCACCTCACTCACATACACTTTCTTCGTCAGTCTTTCACCCTCCATCCTCTCCACATGGCCAAACCACCTCAGTGTGTTCCTCATAACGCTTCCTATCACATCCACATCCACACCACAACGCTCCTTTATATCCTCATTGGTCAGCCTGTCTCTCCATGAGACTCCACAGGCTCCTCTTAAATAACTCATTTCCACTGCTCTCACTCTTGACTTGTGTCCTTCCAACAACGTCCAAGCTTCACTTTCATACGTTAGAGTTGGTATCACAATACTGTCATGTAGTAACTTTTTCACTTCCATGCTCACTTCCCTGTTTCTTATCACTGCTTTCAAAGAACCAACAACCTTTCTTCCCTGCTGTACCCTTTCAAGCACTTCACTCTCCAAACCTCCATCCTTACTCATCACACTACCCAAGTACTTAATTAAACGTACTCACATTTTCCAATTCCTCACCATCCAACCTCGCTGTACATTCACTGACTTCATCTCTCTCAAAGACCATCACTTTACTCTTCCCTACATTCACCTTTAGATTCCGTTTCTTACACACTCTCCCAAACTCATCCACCAAGCCTTGCAGGTCCCCTTCGTCTTCACTCAACAACACAGTATCATCTGCAAACAACAGTACAGGGAGTTTCCAAACATTATCCTCTCTCACCAGGGCCACTCCAACATCCACTACCCTACCTTGTACCTCTTTTATTACCCCATCCATGTACAGATTGAACAACCATGGAGACATGACACATCCCTGTTTCAACCCAACTTTCAAAAAGAAAAATTCACTTAGTTCATCATCCACACACACTGCAGCCTTCGCACCATCGTACATACTCTTCACAGCATTCAACAACTTCCCCTCTACTCCATATATGCTTAACACTTTCCACAATCCTTGTCTATCCAGCCTGTCATATGCTTTCTCCAAATCCATGAAAGCCGCATACAACTTCTTTCCCTTCTCTAGAAACTTTTCCACTAAAGATCTAAGAATGAATATCTGATCTACACAACCTCTTCCCTTCCTAAAGCCTCCCTGTTCTTCTCCAACTAATTTCTCTGTTCTTTCTCTAACTCTGTCAATAAGTATCCTACCATACACTTTTCCTCTTATACTAAGAAGACAGATGCCACTATGATTACCACACACTTCTTTTTCCCCTTTTCCTTTGTACAAGGGAATAATTATACCTGTCTTCCAATCCTCCGGGACTCTACCTTCCTCCCAGGCCAATCTGCACATCTTCCACATCCATTCTACTACTATCCCCCATGCTTCAGCATTTCACCACACACTCCATCAATTCCTGGGGCTTTCCCCGATTTAACTTTCTTCATTGCTTCCACAACTTCTATCCTACTGATTTCTTCCTGTCTTCTCACCTCCCTCCTTCTCCCAGCCATTCCCCAGCCACTTATACTCGCATTACTTCCATCCTCTATGTTCAACAATTCCTTAAAGTGTTCTCTCCATCTGCTCACTTTTTCTCCCTTCTCCACTAAAGAACTCATTACCAATATAAAAGAAACGCATTCGGGAGCCGAATGGTATTCACCTGCCAGAATATGCTGTTGGCCAAGTCCAAGATTTTGGCCTTATCTTTATACCCTGAAGGTTTCGTGGTGATAGCTCAAGCCGTTCAGAAGATGTAATGGTATTAGAGGCGGGCGATAAAGACTAGTTGACTTTTGGCGGCCATTTTGGTGACCTTGACCTTGACCCTGAGTGCCCATTTTCTAATTAGGCGAAGATTTTGGCCATATCTTGATACTCTAAAGGTTTTATGTTGAGAGCTCAAGCCATTCATGAGATATAATGGGAACACACACACACACACACACACACACACACACACACACACACTCAGAGGTAGGCAAAAACATTATCGTTCCGCCTTCTAAAGCCGGGCGATAATTACGCTTTTTTTTTTTTTACACGCGTTAATTAAGCGGAGTATGATGTACTTTTTTTTCTGTTCACTTAGCATGAAACGATTTTTTTTTTTTTTTTTGTCTGGCTACCACCTGAAGATTCTGTTAATCCTAATTAGATCTCTTGTATGAATAGGGCATATGAAGGATATAACCGATCTCTCCTGAACTGAATAATCAGGTCAGAAAGTAGTAAGAATTATACACTGTAGGAAAGGTGTCACCGGAGTCAAGTTGTGTGTGTGTGTGTGTGTGTGTGTGTGTGTGTGTGTGTGTGTGTGTGTGTGTGTGTGTGTGGTGATGATTATCCCTTTGGTTCATGTGGGATTTTTCTCCTCTTCAGCCATTTCCGTATGATGACATTTATTCCATTCTTAATATATTTTCGCCATTATGTTCAGCTCAGGTAAGACTTTCAGAGCTGGAGGGAACAAATACAGTCTCATTTACCCTTCAGTACGAGTTGGCTTTTCGTCTGTAAATGCAGTCATTCTGGGGTAGCAGAAAAATTACATCATACATATATACATAAATCACTTAATCCTGTGTTGTCCCATGAAACGTGTAAGAGCCGGGGACTACGCAAGTTGGTCCTGGCATTAAAGATGAGTGACCAGCCTTACTCATCCCTGAATGGCATTACGTGAGCAATAAACCCAAACGACCCCTTTAATATAAACTGACACATGCCTAATCCGGGTGGAGCTCCTTAATTACCCACAAAACCACCATGCTTTTGCTATATGGTTACATCCTAGCGTAATAAATGGTTTCCTGGTGTACAGGAAACCATTTGGCTTGTCACTATTTGTAAAGTCATCCGTAGACAGAAGGAAGGGGAAAGAAAGAAGGAAAGAAGGACATAAGAGGAAGGAAGGAAAGATACATTTATGTCGTCGCTGAGTAAGAGTGAAAGATGATATGCTTAGAAGTGATGTAAAAAGTTTGATTTGTTGTTGGTAGTTATATACTGCTTGTTGTCTTTGTGTGTGTGTGTGTGTGTGTGTGTGTGTGTTCTAGGTGCATGTTCTTTTTCTCGTGTAGTGTGTATCTATGGACCGTCCAAATCCTATTATTTTTTTCGAGTAGTGTCGTGTCGTGTGTGTGTGTGTGTGTGTGTGTGTGTGTGTGTGTGTGTGTGTGTGTGTGTGTGTGTGTGTCTGTGTGTGTGTGTGTCTGTGTGTGTGTGTGTCTGTGTGTGTGTGTGTGTGTGCGTGCGTGTGTGTGTGTGTGTGTGTGTGTGTGTGTGTGTGTGTGTGCGCGTGTGTGTGTGTGCGTGTGTGTGTGTGTGTGTGTGTGTGTGTGTGTGTGTGTGTGTGTGTGTGTGTGCGCGCGCGCGTGTGCCCGCGCGCGTGCATGCTCACATGCGCGGGACTGGATTTGTGTTGTATGTGCGGGGGGAAAGATAATTTTCGTGCGAGTGGAGAAGTTCTGAAGGGGAAATTATTAAGAGGAAAAGCAACAATTTGAGTGATCTGGGAGAAGGAAATGTAAAAAAAAGAAAAAAAAAAAAAGGAGCACTTAGAGAATGCAACACTTGTTATCACTAACTAATCTAGAAGCATCAATCTGTATGATGTTGGAGAAGGGAGCGTATTAAAAAAAAAAAAAAAAGAGGGAACACTTAGAGAATGCAACACCTGTTCTCATTAATCTAGAAGCAATAATTTGTGTGATGTTGGAGAAGGGAATGTATTATAAAGAAAAAAAATAGGGAGCACTTAAAGAATCCAACACCTGTTCTCGCTAACTAATCTGGAAGCTTTACATTAGACTTTGCCTTATGACCTTGACCTTTCGCTCATTGTTCTCAAAATCGAGCCATTTAATTCATCCCAGACTCTTTACCGTTCTTCTTTGGTCTAAATAGGATCAAAATGTTTGAGTTAGCTTTGCCCTTTGAGTTTGACCTTTCACCTTGCCCTGCGCCCTTGATCTGTAACATTTCCCTGTGATTTTGTCATTCAGCCGAGTATTCTGGAAGGCAGAGCTCATTATTTGCCTTACCTTGAACCTTTCCACAAAGTCTGGTCAAGTTAAGATAAAAAACTTTAGATTGTTTTTGCCGTTTGACCTTGACCTTTTCCCTATTGGTCTAAAAAGGTCAGTCTTTCGGTTGATCCTAAACCCCTCCACAAATCTTAGTCGAAATCAGACCAAATCTTGTTATTTAGCTAACATACAGACGCACGGGTCGGAATTTGACCTTGTCCTGTGACGCTGACCTTCAGCTGATTGTTCTCAAATGCGTATCCCTTCGTTTTTCCCCATACCCTCAACCATTCCACTAAATTTCGGCTAAATAAGATTAAAACTGCTTACCTTAACCTTGTTTGGTCTAATTTTGACCTACCCCTGTGGTTAAGACCTCTGACCTATTGCTTATAAAAACAAAGGGGTCAGCCCCGTTGCTGGCCTTCAACCTTTTCACCCAGTCTTGTTAAATTTTTGATGAAAATTGCTCGAGTTATTTTATTCACACACACACACACACACACACACACACACACACACACACACACACACACACACACACACACACACACACACACACACACACACACACACACACACACACACACACACACACACACACACACACACACACACACACACACACGAGCGCGGGCCGAGCAAAGCATACCTGTAGTTCGTACTTTTGCTTCGGGAGCGCATGTGTAAATAGTACGTAAAAATGACAGTAAGACATTGGGTCTTTTGCCGGAGGACGTACTTTTTTTTTTCTGGCTAGCAAACCCTCTTTATATGAAGGGGTTATTGAGTTCTACTGTATATCTAAGCTTCCAGTTCAAAAAATCTTCCCTATACTGGACAAAATCGTCAGGAGATAAAAAATAAATAAATAAACAATAGATAGTCGTTCTACTGCTGGCATGATTCATTGAGAAAGTATTTAACCCTTCTCCAGCTATAGATTTCTCAGAACCGAATGAAATCATCCTTCTTTAATATGTACAAAATACAAAATTCTTGTGTCGTAGCTAAAGATTTAAAGTAAAGATTGGATGGGTGAGAATCATGGCAGAAGAGACTCAGTCCCTTCATTGAAATAATGTCTTGTTAAAAATGCTAGATGATTTCGTTCGGCTTTGCAGGAACGTATCGTTGTGAATTTGTTCAAAACAGCGTCAGGTAACCCTTTCAAGGTTACGACAACTCTTGTTATTTTTATTCTACCTCGTCCCAGACGACTTCTTTTCATAGGAGTCTGAGAGTTAATCCTTCAGAATAATAATGTAATTGTTTCACTGTAACCCTCTGCCAAACGAATTTATCAGGTTAGGGAAGACCTTTCTTACTGGGGAGATGAAAGAAATGAACACAAGGTCGGAAATATGTGTGCAGGACAGAAAGGTGGGTGAAGATGGGTTTGAAGCGAAATATAGACTGGAGAGACAGGTCATAATATTACCAATATCCAGGCAATTTCATTCAACTTTGAAGATATTGCCTGCGTCCCAAGGCCTCAGGCGTATGAGAGCAACGCTAGATTATCTTGCTGGGAAGAGCCTTGAATAAAGCTTTCAGTGTACATAACCTTAAAAATTTTAGCATTCATTTACTCAGGGTATACTCTAATGACCCCTTCCCACCCTCACCAAAACTTCAACTCATCCTGCCCATGTCTTTGTCCTTCAGACCCATTTATATACTCTGAATATTTATTTTTTTATTTATGTCTTTGTTTATCTCACTACACTCAAATAACCAATCCTACAAACCATTTTCGCAGGATATACTTCTACAGCCCACCAAACCCCAGCCCATTCCATGCATTCCTTGGCACACTGCTCCCATGTCCTCAACTTACCCCTCGTTGACTGTTTTATGTCATGACGAAGGTCATGGTTTTGACAAAAGCGCTTTTTTTTTTTTTTTTTTTTAATGAAAGGCATAGATACAGCCTTAACCTAATTCCTCGACAACAGGGCACTCACATAACCTGAATAAAATGTCTAGCAATAGCATTAATAATAATAATAAGACATCACCGCATGAAAGGCACTAATCACTTCACGCTTAGTCTTGTTAACTTTCAGAGATTGATAATCAGCAGGAGAGGTTTTTCGAGATATCGGTGTTAGATATAGCCTTCAGTGCAAGAAACCTTTCTTAAGATGAATGGATTCTGCTACAAGTAGCAGTAAAACACAAACTTACGGCATTGCACTGATAAAGTTAACCCTCTTTTGATCGAGGTAACTTTCATGATTGGTTTTGGCTAACATCAGAAGATACGTGTGCAGTGAAGGGTGAGTCATACAGCCTGCGAGTTAATAGTGTCTCCATGAGCCCTCGTATGGCCAGGTCACCTCTTGTATTATATAGTTGGACAAACAAGAGACGATTTTATTCAGCTGAGTGTATATCAGTGACAGCTCGGACAGAAGTGAGTAAGAGTAAGGCAAGAAGTTGTGAGGATGAAGACACGAGTGAGTAAGTGAGTGAGTAAGCGCAGGGTAAGAATAAAGACGAAGCACTTCACATCATCATACAACCAGACAGTGAGTGTGAGTGAGGGAGCGAGGTGAGTCAGCATGTTATGTTAACTTTTACAGTGGTGGAGAAATAATGAGAGTCAGGCGGTGAGTAACTGAACAAGGGTCATTGTGTGAGGATCCCGTCTTTTTTTTTTTTCTTCTTTGACGCTGGTCATGAATTTTACAGCCGTTCTCTGAGTTCCAGCAGTCTTCCTGCGTGTCACACACTGGACATACCACCACTTTGGCACTAATACATATCGTCCGTTTTGAATACATGCTATGGTTGCCTCATTCGTGACTGATGGTATAACATTTTTTTTTTTCTTTTTGAAATGTCCGATGGAAGATTACGAAACTCTGCTTTAAAGAAGTTCATCAAAGTGCCCCCTGTCCCAGCCTGGGATCGAAATCAAGTCTCTTCAGACAAGAACCTGCTTTACTAACTACTCTATCAACACGCAGTATGTCTCATCGCACCACCCGAGACCCCCAGCCTGTTACCTGCTTACCATTTTTTCTAACAGTGAGATGTGTATAGTTCATCCACCTTAACATGGTGCAGATTTTTGTCCTGTGTTAGCTTATTATCATGTAGCTCAGCAGCAGAATATATTGCTACGGCACGACATCCTTTCCATAGCATAATATTCTAGTGTTAAATCATTCCCGTATCTCAGCATTCAAGATGGAGAGATGGTAATTTTTCGCCAAGCTGAAGTGGACGGAGTATAGACCGGGGTGATTCTTAACCCCATTACCCCGCTACCATTCCTCTAACATGAGTGTGTTTGCCATCTCTACCTCAGAGCATAATTATGGAACTGAATATCAAATAAACACAAAATTCGTGTAAGTACACTCAAAACACGTCTAACACAGAAAATTCAAGACTACAAAATTCCCATAGGAGTTGTAACAGGTATATGAATCACCCTGTACTGTAAATCCTTCCCTATCAGGACCATGCTCGAAGAATATATGGTGGCAGACACCAAAGAACTGTATTTAGCCAAGCCCCTTGGATTAAATTAGAAAAAAAAAAAAGTTTCCATTCATAATAATCAAGATGGCTTTTAACCCCTTACCCGTTAAGATTTTCCCACTGCTTGACTAAGATCATCTAATGGTAGCCAGAATATGAATGTAAAGCACGATAATTACCACACACCCTCTAGCGAAGTTTACGAAGAGGATTGTCTATTAAGCCTCAAAAATTCGTCTGACGGGAGCTACAATAAAATAAAAAGGCACAGTTCTGTTGATGGAATAATTAACTCTTTGAGGCCTCGTCATGTAAGTCGCATTTGCTTCATTCTTCCTCTCCCCTGACGATTTGATTCAGCTTAGGGTAATTTTTTCGAACTGGAGGAGTGACATTAATCCATCATTAATTCGTTCGCTAGAGAGCCTTAGTAACTTAAGTAAAACAGTCTGACGGTAGCTAGAACAAAGTGAAAAAAAAGAAAGTGATATTGATAGAGATAAGGCGGCATTGAATAACATACCTGTACATAAATCATCAACCTTGTGTTCATCATAACCTCTCCACTGTAATTCCGAGGTCAATACAATGATACAAATTATCTATCATCCAGTCAAGTGCCCCATCAGGATCTTGGAGGTCCGACCCTAGACTATTAGTTCAGAATTTTAAGACGTCGAGTGACCAATTGCTCCCCCTCTTGTGTGGCAGTCTGTGAGAGATAAACCCCAACCAGCCATCTGACTTAAACCCATATAGGCCACATCCAGCTGGAATGCCTTAACCCACAAGAGCATCAGGCATCGACTACAAAGTACAAAAAATACACGAATACCCATGTAATAGGTCAATTACGACTCTCTCTCTCTCTCTCTCTCTCTCTCTCTCTCTCTCTCTCTCTCTCTCTCTCTCTCTCTCTCTCTCTCTCTCTCTCTCTCTCTCTCTCTCTCTCTCTCTCAGGTGACCAATTTTTACCCCAGACAAACCTCTGCTCTCCCACTCTCGATTCCATTAAGCATTTTTTGGCCTCGCTACCGTAAAACTCCGGATTAATGTAAAGCCCGTGCGAGCTGCCACCTGCATAAATACGGGATGACTCTTGGAAAAATGCACAGGCTGCCTCCCCTTTGATGCAGCCCTTCTCTGGAAAGGAAGTGGTTGATAAGTCCAGGGAGCTTTTCGTAGTGAGGTTCAGGACGCTCTCGCTAACAGCTCTCTAAAAGCTCCTCCTTGACCACTGTGCTGTTCTGTATCATTTTAACTACTTCACCTCAATAACGTACTTTTTGTTCTGATATTCCTGCCAGCAGACGGTTTTTCTTTACTCTGAACCTACTTTAATATTGGATTTGTTAGATACAGCCTTCATTAGCGCCTCCACTATATACTGTATTTAGGAGCGGCCCAGTCCGTTTGTCGCTCTCGAAGGATTTTTCGGACACGAGTTGTTTCCCTCCCGTAGATTATAACAGAGGCCTTCTTAGAACCCTGTGCTCCCTCGTCTGCCTCTTAGCTTTGTACTTGTTCATTTTAGTCAGACTACAACCAGACGATTTTATTCAACTTTGTTCATTATTCAGCTATATTCAGCTTCACGAGTATTTACTTCAACTTTATTGTGGTAGTAATTAATTGAGGTTTTATTTATCCCCTTCAGTTCGACATGTGTCAACCGAATAAATCGTCTAGGAATAGCAACATTAAACTTCAGTCTCCTTTTATATCTGTTTCACATTTCTTCGTTCATGTATATCGTCCCCTTTATTTCTCTCTATCTGGCTGTAAGTATTGTTCATCGATATGTTTGCACAGTATCTATATCTGTCCCTGTGTGTTCGTCCTTTTATCTGCCATTTATACCTACCTACCTCCAGCTGTCTTCTTGTCTCTGTGTATCTATCCTTCAGTACCTAATTTTGTCGTAATCTGTCTCTGCTTACAGAGTATATGTCTTTCTTTGTATCTGTCTATTCGTATCTGTCTAGCTTCATCTGTCTCTCCCTCTGTCTCTCTCTGTATCTCTTTTTTATTTTTTTATGTGCCCGACTCACGGCATATACTTCATGGCCCGTTACCAAGGCCCTGTAATCCCTTTCGGGACTTTGGCGAAAGCTTTGCCATTGCACTTGACATCTCAAAGGCTTTCGATCGAGTCTGGCATAAATCTTTAATTTCCAAACTGCCCTCCTACGGTTTCTATCCTTCTATCTGTGCCTTCATCGCTAGCTTCCTTTCTGGTCGTTCTATAGCCGCTGTTGTAGACGGCCATCGTTCTTCTCCTAGATCTATCAACAGTGGTGTTCCTCAGGGCTCTGTCCTATCACCAACTCTCTTCCTTTTATTCATCAATGATCTTCTAAGCTGTACATCTAACCCTATCCACTCATACGCTGATGACTCCACCCTTCACCTTTCCATTCGGTTCCCGCAACGCCCATCTCAACAGTTACTTCAAGAAACAAGGGATGAGGCTATGGCACACCTAATGTCTGACTTGGCTCATATCTCTGACTGAGGTAAAAATAATATGGTTGTCTTTAATGCTTCTAAGACTCAGTTCTTACACCTATCAACCCGACAAAATCTTCCACAGGTATACCCACTAATGTTTAATAATATTCAGATTAATCCTGCATCATCCTTGAACATGCTTGGGGTTTCATTTACTCGGGACTTATCTTGGAAAGATCATATTACATCTCTTGTAAAATCTGCTTCCAAGAGATTGGGTGTGCTAAGCCGACTCCGCTCTTTCTTTACCCCTGCACAATTGTTGACTCTATACAGGGGTTTTATCCGCCCCTGTGTGGAGTACAACTCTCATGTGTGGGGAGGCTCCCCACATACAGCTCTTCTCAATAGGGTGGAGTCAAAGGCTTTTCGTCTCATTAACTCTCCTCCTCTTACTGACTCCCTTCAACCTCTGTCTCTTCGCCGCACTGTTGCATCTTTATCTCTTTTCTATCGCTACTTTAATGGTCACTGCTCCTCTGAACTGTCTGCTTGCATTCCTCCACCTCTACGACGGGCGCGTAGCACCCGTCTGGCAGCAAACTCTCATCCCTTTTCTGTCCAACTCTCTAATGCAAGAGTTAACCGTTACTCCCAGTCTTTCATTCATGCAACAGGTCAGCTCTGGAACTGTCTCCCTCTGTCTGTATTTCCTCCTGCCTATGATCTCCAGTCTTTCAAACGCAGTGTGTCCAGGCATCTCAAAATGATCGGATCTTGAATTTGGCTCTCTATTGTATTTTGTTTTTCTCTTGGAGGGAACTGTTACTGCGGGCTCATGGCCTTTGGTTCCTTCTTCCTCGCATAAAAAAAAAAAAAAAAAAAATATACCTCCACATGTCACCACTTCGGCGCTGACACCCACCGTTCGTACTGAATACATGCTAGGGCTGTCCCATATAGGACTGGAGTATTGGTATTGGCGGGGGTATTTTTACATGCTGGCGGGTCGTCTGGTAGATCAGTAACGTATGCCTTAAAAAAAAAAAAAAAAAAAATCACATCCTTAAACTGTTCCCTGCCCCAGCGGGGAGCCAAACCTGGGTCCATTAGAACTGCTTGTAAGTGTGATTGTAATGTTGGAGTGGCTTTGGATGTGTGTGTAGTCTGTAAACCAAGTGTAATCAACCCGCGCAAGCCGGCCTGGTGCAAGCATACTTTATAGTATGCGACGCTGGCTCAACCACAGCATCCCTTATGTCCACCAAAGCAGTAGGTGGTCGTGGGAACACTCCCAAAGTTTATTACCCTTGTGGAGCGCGAACCCTGGTTCTCCCATGTACGAAAACACACACCCTAGTATATATATATATATATATATATATATATATATATATATATATATATATATATATATATATATATATATATATATATATATATATATATAATATGCCTATTTTCGATTCGCTTTTCTAACTGTCCCTCTGTTCATCCATGTATGTATCTCTTTTTTCATCCCCCAGCCCATGTATTTATACATTTTTCCTTCCATTTCTTTTCATCTCAATCCATCCACCTGTCTGACTTATTTCATCTCGGTCCACCTTTGTTTCCGTCTTGCCACCTTTTTCCATCCATTAATCCAATTTTTCATTTTTCTCTGTTGATTTATTCTTCCATCTCTATCCATCTGTCTTTCCCTTCATCTTATCCCAGTCCATCTGGCTTCCTTTTCATCGTTCCATCTCTGCCTGACTATTCATCCACCTTTCTTTCCATCTGTCTATCCATTTCTCCCTCCGTCCTTATCAGTCCATCACTTTATCTCCCAGTACCGGTGCATATATCTGTATTTCTGCTTGTCCCTTCATCTCTGTCTATTTATCTGTGAAACTCTTCATCCGTCTCTTAGTTTACCTCTCTCTTGGTCCTTCCATCTCCATTCATTTATCTATCTCTTCATCCACATCTTTCCATTATTTTGTCTGTCCGTCTATCCAAACCTTCGTGTCAGTTTCAACTCCCTCTTTCGACATCTTCTCACCTCTCACTCGCCGGTCCAATCTAGTAATAGCAGTGATTCCCAGAACTCCATTCAATATCCAGATCAATTTCTTTGTCATTCATATATCCTACACTGATGTACTGTCTCCCTTTTTTCTTTACCCTCTCCTTATGCGTCGCTGATTGGCAAGGAAAGCACCTAAGCATTCCTTCAGACAACGACTCGCAACAGTTAAATGCACAGTCCATGTCCCCGTGAAAAGCCTTAAACCGAAGAGAATCGTTTTGCTGTAGCCAGTAACGAGAATTAGAAATAGAAGACCTCATCTTTCTCAGAGAGTTAATAGAATTTTTTATCTCTTTCGCTTCCAGAAATGTTTGTCATTTGTTTGGAAGTTCACATGCGGGAAGTTTTTTTTTTTTTTTTTTCTGTAGACTATTTATGGGAAAAAGTACCCCAGACATTGATAAACTTGATTGGATCCAAGAAACAGCACTGTACTTTTGGTTCAAGTCTGAATGGATTTGCACTTTATTTTAATCACTACTACTACTACTACTACTACTACTACTACTACTACTACTACTACTACTACTACTACTACTACTACGACTACTACTACTACTACTGCTGCAGCTACTTCTACTATTACTACTACTACTACTGCTGCTGCTTCTGCTGCTGCTGCTGCTGCTGCCGCTGCCGCTATTATTATTATCATCATCATTTATTATTATTATTGTTGTTGCTTTGTTAGTCATTAGTAGTAGTAGTAGCAGTAGTAGTAACGGTAGCAGTAGTACTAGTAGTGGTAGAAGTAGTAGGATATTTTTTATTATTATTATTATTCCTCGTTGTCGAGGTGAAGGGGTTAGAAACAAACTCTATATACTCCTTTTATTTCTGTGACATCATTTGTACTTCGTCCGTGTCACCACCAAACACTTTTATTCGGCTTAGGAACAGCAGGAACTGTAAGAGTTATTTAGTTTACTTTTTTACTATCAGCCTCCTGTTACCCACGTTCAGCTGAATAAAACCGTCGGGGGCTTCCAGAACAGAAAATTTAGTTATTATAAGCATCATAAAAACAGCAAATTTTGCTTTGAAAGAAAATAGAGAGGAAGCAAGGCTTTTCTGTTTTCTCATCATTTTGCAGGTGGCTAGACTGTGCATGGTATTCAAAGCGACCTTCTTTGTTTACATCAGGTGAGTGGTCTGAATCCCCACACAGCTGTCCCTAACAGGCTGGAATCAAAGGCTACTCATTGCCTAAGCTCTCTTGCTGTTTGTTTGCTTCTTCGCTCTCTCTCTCTCTCTCTCTCTCTCTCTCTCTCTCTCTCTCTCTCTCTCTCTCTCTCTCTCTCTCTCTCTCTCTCTCTCTCAGTAAATCTTTTCAAGGCCACAACTTGGGGTTCCGACTAATGAAACGAAATTCCACCATAGTTTTTAGACGAAGGGGCATCTTTAGAAGCGGCCGTGTGTGTCTGTCGTTCACTGACGTTTTTCAGATGCGAAGTGCTTCACTCCTATGAAGTTTCGTAAAGCCCTGAATTACAGCCCTGATGTTCCCGCATCTTTTTAGTACTTTTGTCCAGTTCATCTTTTTTTTTTTTTTAACAGCTTCTATTGCATCCTTAAATGATAAAAATCTTGCACCTCAGTAACCCTTTCATTACAATAACGTGTAAATCCTTGCTATCTTCAAACGATTTTATCCCATTTGGTAAGACTTTTCGAACAAAAGGAAATAAATAAGGCCTTAAACCCCATCCGCTGCAAGGTTTCAACCTTCATTTGAGTCAAAGGGTCAAGTGACAGCAAAAATTTAGATAATACGGTACGTCATCTTTGTCAAGGGGTTAAGCATTGCACTTTCCACAAATTAACATTTATAAAAATTCCAGTATTCTGTTGTACAGCTTGATTCATAGTATGATAACATTTACGAGGAAAATTTCAGTATTTGAGAGAAGCATGTGGAGTTACATGGAAAGACAGACTGACAAATGAGGAAGTGAAGGAGCGTTGTGGTGTGGATGTGGATGTGACAGGAAGCATTAGGAGAAATTCACCGGCCATGTGGCGAGGATGGAGAGCGAGAGACGAACGATCGTGTGGTGGAGAGGGGGAGAGGGAGGAGGAGGCCAAGGATGATGTAGAGGGATGGAGTGGAGAGGTATATGAGAGAGGGGGGTGTGAGCTGGGAGCAGGGCAGTGAAATGGCGAGGGACAGCGACATGGAGGCGATTTGTTTGTGGCCACCCCTTATGGGATTAAGGCGTCTGGCAATAGATAGATAGAGTGATTGACTTTTCTTTGTATTTATAATGGCAACGAGACTGGAGCACAGAAGAAAAGTGGAGACGGTTTGACTCTTTGAAGCTATAACCATACATCCGTTGTCATGATACGGTGTTTGCCGGACCACTCCAGGGCCTAGCCCGTAAACGGCTTTGTAAGTCACTCAGGTGGACAAGCTGTATGTCACTATAACTTGTGGCCGCCATCCCCGTGGCGCACCACCAATGCAGGCTGCACTGCTGTACTGTAATACTGAATCTGTCATGTGACCATAGTTTTTAGACCCTCCAGATATATGAAATATAAAAGTATACTACATTACTGTACACGGTACGTCAATATATATATATATATATATATATATATATATATATATATATATATATATATATATATATATATATATATATATATATATATATATATATATATGGCTAAAAAGACGAGTATTAGAACAAAAAAAGGAGAATAATGTTTCAGCATTTAGATCTCTGGCAACGCACAGCAGGCCACGCATCTCTCTCTCTCTCTCTCTCTCTCTCTCTCTCTCTCTCTCTCTCTCTCTCTCTCTCTCTCTCTCTCTCTCTCAGTGCGGTTTCAGAAGCGGGTGGGGAGGTATTAATTTCACCTCGCCCCACGCTTTCTCCCTGCCCTAATCCTACATAATCACTGAGTGCGATAGCCACTCCGTAAGTAGGAATGACGCAGGTTTAAAATGGCGTCCTGTACATAAAGTATAAAGAGCGCTCACGCGAAAACGGTCACAAAGCCCAGTTCTAAGCTTATGAACTAAAAGACCTTCACTATTTAAGTGCAAAACTTCTCGCAGTGCCTTGCTAATCTTCGTAGGAGTCGCAAAATCGAATTGCGATTTTTGTTCTTTTTTTCTTTTTTCGTTCTTTTTTCCTTCTTCATCAGTCATAATCTAAACAAAAAGGTGTACGTGAGCATACTATTCACCAAAACGCTTCTCGGCAAGTGTAGATGTTTCTTTTCACGTTTAGAAAAGCATTCAGGCTACGTCTCGGAAGTTACGGCCTGAAAACTGCATCATGGTCACCCGATAGTACGCCATTTTGCGAAAACATTATCTGAGCTACAGCTCGCCTACAGTTAAAGAATATTCCAAAACTCTTCTTTTCACGGGAAGACATGCTCGTTTTAGTCATTCAGTAGCAATGGAACTATGTTCTACGAGTCAAATGCAGTCTAAACAGCATCACTTTACCGTAGCTAGCTACAGCTTAACGTGATATTCTCCGGGTCTGAACTTCAGCTCTGGTTTTCAACAACAGTGCTTTCTGCTTTTGTGTAGAAGGCTAACAATAAGTTAGACGCTACCTTAAATGCCAATCAATCCTAGAAAGTGAGATAGTTTTCTACTGACTTTCACGACCAAGCCTAAGTGGTGCAGTTCAGGATACTTCTCCGTTACACGTACTGTACGTGGATGCCTGCATGATATTACGCTTGCGCGGGCTCGTTCATGCTTAGTATCTAGTGTCTGCCCCTAGTGTGATATAACAGTGCTACAGACCACGTTACCTTCTCATATTATCATTCAGCATACAGGGAGCAAGGCATCATGGGACTCTTGAAAATAATAATAATAATAATTTTTCATTGTTTCCTCATTTTAATTCAGTTTATTTCGTCACTGTTTTCTCCTATATCTCTCAGTTTCTCAGTTTGGCGCCAGACCTAAGAGCGTGGTACATATACACTACATGCATGCTCAGAATGTGCGCATGTGTACTGAAATCACGCTATGCATGTAGGAGGAAAGTATCCAAATCGCATCACATGATGCATGTACATACATGCTTGGAATGCTGAAACCATGCTGTGTGTGTAACAATCCAAATCAAACAATTGTTTTATGTATATTTATACTTCCACAAAAAGATCATAAACTAGAAAACAAAAATTTCCTTCAGAAATGATTGTTAAGAAGTAGGAATCGCAAAAGTCCACTGATGAGAGATTAAAAAAGCACAGAAACAAGAGCATTCCACCAGCTAAAAACACATGTTTGTGGCTAAGGTGTGGAATGTAATAATGGGTATAGGTCTCCAAATTTGCAAAAGGGCAAAAGTGCTGAGATAAAGGGTGAGAAAAGCAAAGAAGCAAGAGAGCATTCATGATGGAAGGAGAATTGGAAACCTATAGCTATTACTACACTCAACCAGCTACGAGTTTGTGGCTAAAGACCTATAGTTAATCTGTATGAAATAAATGTTTCTATGCAGTTTAGCCATACTTTTTGAAGGGTCCGGCAAAGACAGTGAAGACTGTTCTAGTTCTGTTCTGTTCATTACAAACATTAGCCCTATGTAAGTATCAGATTTTTTTTTCTTTTAAGCACCCTGCATAAGTGACGAAGTCCAATCATTGTGCTTGCAAAATTGTTCAGTAAAGGAGTAATCTCCTGTCTAGATTATTCCCTTCCTTCTACGACCCATAGTCTGCTAAACCCTTCAGTCAGGGGATGTTTTTATTTTACTTTATTCTTATAACCTCCACCCTTGCGTCTACCTGGATGGGTGCCACCAAGCGCTATGTCGGTAGACGGGGCTGCAGTGCCCGCTATGGTCTCCCGCTTGCCGAGCCAAGAGAGCGAAAACTACAGGTATTTGATTGCCGCACTCCATTGTTTGTAAACAAAGATAGTATCCACCTCAACCAAGTTTATGCAGTGGGCTCTTTTTTCGCCTATGCAAAGGTAAAACTTTGCCAAAGTCATTGCGTTAAGTAAATTAATCATTACAGAATACATAGATAAGGATATATAAACATATAGTCACCATACACTGGGACATTTGCCTCCATGTCATATCCGACTTCTTGGATGCGGTTGTCCCACTTTCCTCTCCAGTGCTGCATATCTTTCTGCAGAAGTACCCACCACATCTGATAATGGATCGGTTATGATTTCCTCATTTGGGGTATGCAAAGCAGTCAAGGGTGCGGCTTCTGCCATTCTGATTTGGTTGGTCTCTTTATCAGCTGATCGAGCGTCTCCTTGGGAGAGCAATTTTTCGCTTTCTCAGCTGCGCCGGCATTGCCCGAGCAGACTGTCTGTTCATCTAATGGGAGATTTTTTTTTTTTTTTTCTGAACACATAGATGTGAATATCCTTAGACCTTTCGCTACTATTGCAGAGGCCATCCTTAAGTTGAGTGTAAGCGTCTGATAACAGCATGATCAAAAAAAAAAAAAGTGACGTGGTTAAAAATACTGTTTTTCATTTCATTGTAAAAAGTTGTAACGTTGATACACATTTGCTCACTTTTCGTGGGTCGACGTTGTTATAAGCTATATAAAAGTGGACTGTTGACCAGGGATACGCGAGATCGATACCAGGCAGGGTTAGGAAACAGTTTGGGGAATTTGATTTTGTTAAGAAAGCAACCGAAATGTCATAAAAACACCCCCGCTAATACCATTACAAGTCCTGAATGAGGCAGCCCTCCCGTGTATTCCGTATGGGCGGCGGGTAATAACACCGAAGCTGTGACGTGAGGCCATAAATTGCGCGGAGGAGGCCTGCTGGACCTTAGGAACCACGGCTCAGTTTTACTGGCCCGTGATAGTAGGAGCAGACTGTGTAGTTTATGCGGAGAATTTAAAGTAAAATAATAATAATGTTTACACCATGAAAAATCTAACTTCTTATATATATACAGTATATTGAAAATGACACCACGTATACGAGTATGTGGAGACACGTTAGCATAATATTTATCATGTTTTATACTAAATATAACAATCAGTGGACATAAACACGAGCAAAATTACACATACATAACCAGATCACTCACAGTTAACTAAATCACATACTATAAAAATAAATTTAATGCTTATACACACCTTCAAGTACTCTCTCTCTCTCTCTCTCTCTCTCTCTCTCTCTCTCTCTACACACACACCTTCACCCTCTGCACTCCCCTTGACCCTTTTCGAGCTTTCATTGTTTGTGTAGACTCGCAGACGTCCAGCTGGCCTGCCCCTGTTAATTTGGTGTAATTGGTGTGCCCTCTTTGATGTTAGGCACGAAGCGAGAATTCCATGAAGCTGTGTGTGTGTTTTATGTAGTGTTTTGTTGCACTTCGAGTCCCGTGTTTTTCACCCTTCTTCAAAGAGATTCGTTTTTTCGTTCCTGTTTCTTTACCTTTTTTATTGGGTATGCGTTTTTGGTCGTCAGGGTCTTTGCTTCCCATGTTTTACTGTGATCTGTAGTAAGATTGGGCTTAACAAATAGTACACAGCTATCCAATGGCATTATTTCGTTGTAGTCCTTTTGTCTGTCATTTTATCTGTTATTTATGTCTGTTGGTTTATGTATTTCTCTGTTTATCCGTCTCTCAGTCTGTTTATATCATTCTCTCTGTCCGTCTGTTTTATCCGTCTGCTTGTCTGCTCTCTCTCTCTCTCTCTCTCTCTCTCTCTCTCTCTCTCTCTCTCTCTCTCTCTCTCTCTCTCTCTCTCTCTCTCTCTCTCTCTCTCTCTCTCTCTCTCTCTCTCTCTCTTATTTCTTGCCATTCTGTCTATGCTTATGGTTTCTGATAATGTCTAATCCGAAATTGCAGTCAGGGATACTACAACAAGAACGCTTCCACACACCTGTCACAAATCGTCACCTCTCCGTCCTACCACTCTAAGCACGCCTCCCTCATGCACTCCTCCCTCATACACACTCTCTCCGCATATACTCCTCCGTCATACACTCTTTCTTCATACACTCCTCCCTCATCCACTCCAATCACTACGCCCTCAAAAACTCCTTCCTCATACATTCCAGTTGTTCGTCGTACATACAATCCTCCCTCATACATTCTTTCATACACTTCCCTCATACACTTCTCCCTTATACACGCCTTCCTCATATACTTTCCGCATACACTTCCTCCTCATACACACCTTCATACACACTTCGTCATACACACCTCCTTCACACCTCCCTCATGCATCTTACTCATACACTCCTCCCTCATATATACCTCCCTCATACACTTCTTCCTCATGCACTCCATACAGTCCTCCCTCATAAACTCTTCCCTCATAAACACCAAACAATCCTCGTTCATACACCCCTCCCTCAAACACTCCTTCAACATACACTCTTCGCTCTTACACTTCTCCCTCAAACACTCCTTCATCATACGCTTCTCTCCTATATTCTTCCCTTATACATTTTTCCTCATACATTCCTCCCTCATACGCTCCCTCCTCTAATATTCTTCCCGTATACACTCTCTTCCTCATACGCTCCTCCCTCATACACTCCTTTCTCATACACTCCTTCCCTCATACACTCTTCTCTCATACACGCCTCCCTCGTACACTCCTCCCTCATACACTCCTTTCTTATACACTCCTCCCTCATACACTCTTCTCTCAGGCATTCCTCTCCTGTACACTCCAAACCCTCCTCCCTCATATACTTTAAGCCCTCCTTCCTCATGCGCGCCAAACATTTCTCCGTCATTCATTCGAGACACTCCTTCCTCATACATTTCTCCCTCACAGACTTCCCCCTCATGCACTCTTCTCTCAAACTTTCCAAGCACTTCCGCCTCATACACTCCAAGCACTCCTACATTTTGCAATACTGTACTACATTTATTCAGCATCATCATCGGGCTTCCTCTCTTCGTTCGCCCATCGAATTTGCTTTGGGTACAGCCAGGGTCTCAGTTATCTTCCCAGTTTTGTTCGAAGGTTTCTTGTAGCTGACGAGACATATCCTTATACTAACACTTCATCACTACAGACAGACACATACTTTTCATTTTACACAAACTACCATCAGAGGATTACATTCAAAGTAGGCAGAATCTCAAGATAGTGTTGTTCCTGAACCCCGGTCTGTCTGGCCGAGCACGTAACCAGCTGCTTGTGTGGGGCTGTCCACATGAACAGCACAGTACATATTGTACACCGTGTATGTATCCAGCGCCCCCTTGTGGCAGACAGCGCCGCACGAGGGTCAGACTAGGGTTCTTCCCAAGGTGAGGTGCAGGGAAATATGAGGTTAGGCTCCCAGGAGGACACCACAGCTGCTCCACCCAGGGTGTGCAGCATCACCATGTGTAGGCTCCCTCAGCGCCTCTCAGGTAATGTGGAGACTTAAGTTCAGAAAGTTTTTCCTAAGATAAATTAAATAAAATGGAAAGAGCAAGAATAAAAATACTATATATACATGTATTTGATGGGTCTGCTTTTCCAGGGCTAAAAATGTCTAAGCTTTAGTAAAGTGTTTAACCCTTTTCATACTTAATTCTGTCATTTCGGTGACGTTTTCTGTACATTATACTCTTGGTACTGTCTTTTTTTTTTTTTTACTAGACTTAAAAGAGTGCCCAATACTAAATGAACTGATGAAGGGTGTGCCTAATCCCTACAAGAAAAAAAAATAGAACGAAAAAAAAGAAACTAAGCAGATTTTCCTGGAGGTAGCAAAAATGCAACAACAACAACAAAAAAGACGTGACGTTAATGAAGGTTAATTCCGTGGTGGTACGCTCTCACTACTAGTCCTTTAATCTCCATTCTGCATGTCTAGACCACTTTCCTAATTATTTTGCCTATTATTGGGTAGGCTCGATAAGTTAGTCTGTTAGCCTCTTCATCACTTTTATTGGGTTATATTCTTGCAACCTCCAGACGATTTTATTAAATTTAGAATAGACCCTTTTTACCAAAATGGTTAGTCAAGACTATATTGAACCTCTCCAGCTCGATAAGTCACTCTTAAGCTAAGTAGTTAAGTTGTGCCTGTGGGCCCCAGGCTTAGCTGAATGTGAACCCAGTTACAGCCTGAAGTAGTCCTTCAGTCCACCATCCTCCTTTCAGAGGATAGGAAGAGAGTTGAGTGACGTTTGTCTAACCCTGCAGCAGAGTCACTCACTCATATATGCGAGCCACGTAAAAGTGTCCATCTCCAGCATTGCTAAGCTGAGTAAAATTGCCTGGTAGTTGCGAGAACAAAATAATGCAAGGGCTAAAGGTGCTGGCAGTGACTGTGACGGTTGTAACGAAATTGCTTGAACCCCGTCACTACGAGGGGCCTCTTCCAAGCAAATAATAACCGCCGGGTAATAGTAAAAACATGAAATGAAAAGCGTAATTGTACCGAAAGTGTGAAGTACCCGTCCATCTGGTGATGGGTTTTATTGATATATTTTGCCTTTTATAGACGAAATTTTTCATCTTATTGGCAACTTTTTGTAGGGAATGGATCAGTGAAAGTTGTATCTAACCACCCTAGTTTGGACTTAGGTTTTGGAGCGTGTAGAACTTTATGACCGGATGCCCTTCCTGATGTCTACCAATGACCCTTGGGAGGACTCGAACCTCCGATCCTTCGGTCAGAGAGGGTAATAAACTTTGGGAGTGTTCACCAGGCCACGTACTGCATTGGCGGACACAAGGGGTGCTGTGGTTGAACCAGTGTCGCTTACTATAAAGTATGCTTGCACCCAGTCGGCTTGCGCGGGCTGATTACACTTGGTTCACAGACTACGCACACATCCAAAGCCACTCAACACTACAGTTACACTTACAAGCACTTCTCACCCTACATACAATCTCTAACAGACAGCCTAAGCCACTTGGTAGAGTGGCTGTATCGTCCCGACTTCGGTCGGGATAGGCCGGTCCTGCAGTGGATACTCAAACGGCTGATGATATATATATATATATATATATATATATATATATATATATATATATATATATATATATATATATATATATATATATATATATATAATTAGGGTGGTCCATATTTTCGAAGTAGATTTTTAACGGGCCACTCCACACTTCTGTTTCTCGTTGCACAAAAACCTTACGTGCCAAATTTCAGTCTTCTACCGTAGTATTTACTGGTGCCCTCTTGCGGATCAGTGAGAGGTTCCCACGAATATGATCCCATTCTCCTGTATAGAGAGGAAGTTCAGGGTCGTTGGGGCATCAGAATTCTTTGAGCAATGTACATAAAATTTCACATGCGGTGTTATTACATCATTTACATCAGTGGCACAATACTACGGGGTGGCCCGTGAAAATTTTCCATATTGAGTTTTCACTGTATACATTAGGACCACCCTAATATATACGGAGAGAGAGAGAGAGAGACAGACAGACAGACAGACAGACAGACAGACGGACAGACAGATAAACAGACAGACAGACAGACAGAAGGTGAAGAAGGTGATGAAGATGAAAGAAAAAGTGAAACTGAGGGCCTGCAAAACTTTTCCCTTTCAGATATAGGTAAACAAAGGCTGTAGGAAACAAAAATCAAGGTAGGCTTTACTTTCTTTTCAAGGTGCCTGGAAACATTATATTTAAAAGACTGGAAGTCATAGACAGAGAAAAATACAGTTCTCTCGGTTGGAAAGTTATAATAAAAAGTAAACGATCTGAGTCCATCACCCTGTTGTAGAATTTTCACCACTGATCTAGAGTTGGCTCTTTGGTTGTCAGAAAACCGATCTTGGCTGTTCTTCTGTACAGGATACCCATAACTCCTTCAATCTCAGGATATTTTTTTTCTTTTCTCTGCTATCCCACCTCTACACGATTTTCTTAAACTTTGAAGAAACCATTAATTTATAGTGGGATTTTAGAAAAGTGTCCATAATCCCATCAGATTGATTTCTTCAGTAAGATGAGTAAACATGTCTGAAGATACCAGAAATATATATATATATATATTTTTAATATGTAATCGAAAATAAACCTGTTATTTTCATGAATCCTTTACCACTATACCCTGAAGCGTCTTTCTCATTTCCACTGCTGCTAACTCTAGACAATATTCTCTTCAGTTTCGGAGAGGCCAAACAGGAAGGATTAGACCGTGAGATATTGACTTCAGCACCCATTTCAGTTCACAAAGTCCTTACTAATTTGAATGATATCGTCTTTCAGTAGTAAAAATATTCAGCTTAGGAGGTGCTTTTCGGCCATGAGGAATCAGTTATAGTCTTCGTTTTCCCTTCCAGCTGAGCGGACTTTCCTAATATCGTCTGTTGCAGCAAAACCCCCTCGTGGGAAGGAGTTAAAGTCAATTCAACATGTGTAGACCACTTTCTAATTTTATTGCCAATAATTGGGTATGCTAGAAACGTAAGTTAGTCGGTTAGCCTCTTCGTCACTCTTATTAGGTTATATTCTTGCTAACTCCAGGCGATTTTATTAATTTTAGAATGGATAGACCTTTTTTTTAATGAAGGGGTTATTCTAAGCTATGTTGACCCTCTCCACTTCGAAAAGAAACCTAAAGCACACCTGTGACATTTTAGTGAATTCTTGATCCTTTGAATACAATTGATTACTTTTTACCTCATTCCTGCTATATTACCTCCTGATTATTTTATTCAGCTTGAGGGAGAGCTCCGGAAGTGAAGGAATTAATGAACACTATTTCTAACCCCATTGTTCTACATGTCCCTTCTAAACTAAATACATTATAATTGTCTGCCGGTAACAACCATAAAATGAAAAGAATGCTGGTTTATTTTGCAGAATCCAAAACAAACCTAAAACAAAAACTTAGGATAACTTTCTATGTCGTTAAAGTCCCGAGACTTTCAAAGGAATGGAGAGACAGAAGAACAAAAATAGACAAAGAGGGGGATTGCATGAAAGGAGAGAGAGCTATTGTTCTCGTGTACAGCCTGTATTTTTATTAGAACTGGCACGCCGTGTGTGTGTGTGTGTGTGTGTGTGTGTGTGTGTGTGTGTGTGTGTGTGTGTGTGTGTGTGTGTGTGTGTGTGTGTGTGTGTGTGTGTGTGTGTGTGTGTGTGTGTTTTCGGCACGGTAACATCTTTTTAACATTCTTGCAAGATGATTTTCCCTAACTCTGAAAATATCACACATACTGAAATACTGTAGTAAAAACAAGAGCATCCTGAGAGCTCGTACCTCCGACAACGCCTATACCAGACAACCCATATCACAAACAAAATTTAACCAACTTTCCCTTGGCCCATGACCCACACATCCACAAAATTTCATGGAAATCCGCCAGTAACTTTCTGAAATATAATTTACACAAACAAACAATAAAGTCCGGAACTGGGACTCGAACTTAGATCACAACCAAAATTTAATCATCTCTTCCTTGGTCCATTACCCACATATCCACAAAAAACCATTGAAGTCTATCAATAACTTTTTAAATATCATGTAGACAATCATACAAACAAACAAACAAACAGAGTTGAATACTTAACCCTCAGCTTCGTTGGGGGAGGTTTTAAAAAAAATCTCCATTTACCCACCGGTAACATAATTTTATATACCGTATTACTCTGGCTGGTTCATAAAAGACCTCTTGTAATGGATATTAAGGTAGAACACTGTACTGCTTTATATCATACAGTTCAAGGATACAGTCTGTAGTTAACTGTATGTAGAATGATAGGCTGTGTATTGATTTAACAATGGGATAAACTGTTCAAATGCAATAATTGTACCCAAGTAAGGAAATTGTGTTTAATGTGAAGATAAAGCAGTCTCGGCCCGACTTGGATCCTCCTTAGGTATGAACACACATTTGAACAATCCACGTCACTTTGATGTTAAAACTCGATCAATTTAATTATTATGTGGCTCCCAGGGTCACTGTGATAGAGGGTTGATGTGCATCCTCCCGCCCAATATCATGTTGTCGCCGCGCCATGAGTGATCTAATATCCTGGCGACGGGATCCATTGAATGTCTTAGCACCCTGGCCCGCTGATTGATGGAGCCCAGTAATTGGCCATCATCGCTAAGTGAAGGTATCCTTGTCTCTGATAAGTGGATTTTGGAGATCGAAGAGGTGACAGTATTGTAATTCCCTGCCTTCGAACACCCACCTCTAAACATGGCCACTGTTGTATTGGAAATGATTATTAATACAAGAGTCGAAGGAATTCTCTTTCCTTTAGACGTTATGATCGGTCTACAAAAAGTAGCCGTAACGAATCAAGACCATATTTCGTCCCCCATAAAGACTATTGATATCTGTCCAGCCAGCAGTGTGACAAGTTAAAAATATATACAAAAATAGTAAAGAGTCCCTCGAACACAACCCCTCATATTAATGGGGAACAAGAGCCTCTCATCCCTAGGTAGCCTCGCGTCGCTAGGGACGTTTCAAATATGTCGTTTGTGGGTTACTGGTCGTATTATTAGTAGTATTGAAGATGAACCTGGGTGCCATCGCGTTGCCTATGGTGTGGAGGTATTTCTCTCTCTCTCTCTCTCTCTCTCTCTCTCTCTCTCTCTCTCAACTCTAGTTTTACATCTATTGCATGAGTGCACGACTCTAAGGCAGGAGAAAATAGCAAGTATTAATTCATTTGTTGTGGTGACGTCTATTCTGCTTTATTCTTGTTAACTCCAGACGACTGTACTTAACTTAAGAAAAAGTAAGGAACACTACAGAAACAGTTACCATTAACCCACTCCGCACGATGGCGTTTCAAGTTTAGTTTGTATATTTATTTATTTTTAGCTCAAATGCTTCATCCAGATGACTTTATTCAAACTAAGAAAGACCTCCATACTTCATTTTAGTTGTTGTTATAGTTGAGTAACCCCAGTCTGTGTGGCAGAGCACACCCATCGACCGCAGTCAAACAACCGTCCTTGCAGTGCCGTCCCTTGCAGTGAACCGATGTTTTCTTGCAGTGGACGGCCGAGGCGCGGGGAAGAGTTTGGAGACTTGGTTCCAAGATGGAAGTTGCATTTGCGTCTCCACCCAGTTAAAAGGCCACCGTAGTAGGTTCCACTTCACCCAGCTATTTGCTTGTATAGTTACCACCCCAGCGTTATAAATGACTTCCTGGAGTACAGGAAACCATTAAGGTTGTCACTCAGCGTAGAGCCACCTGAAGAGAAAGGAGAGTAATAAAGACTATAGGAATGATGTGAGAAACAGGAAGTGGGGGGGGGGGAACCAGACAGAAAAAGCATGATAAAGGTGAACGAAGAAGTAGGCACCACTACAGCATCTAATCACCTAGAAGAGGCGTACCACAATGCCTTTTTTTTTTCTTTGTTGGACTGTGTAATCAGTCATTCAGTAATTTTTTGTCCGACCAGCAGCGTTGTGGGCCAGGGTTAGCCTACTCAGTCCCTACATATAAGACGAGGGTGGCCAGATTTGCTGCCCCTTAGTGGCGCTATGTGAGCAATAAAGCTCGGTCATTCCTCAGATGTACAGTACACCTGCCAGATCCCATCAGGTTGGAACGCCTTACCCCATTTGATAGCTTGATATCATTTGGTTATATGGTTGCGAAGAAAATAGCTTTCTGTTTTGCAGGAAACCAATTGACTTGACACTCAGTATAGTCACCTAAAGCTACCAATACTTTGAGTGAGGGGATGGTGGGCTCCCTTATCTACCACGATAATAATAATATTAATAACGAAAACAAGCTTCGCCATAGAAATGGCGAAGCTTAATTTTAACAGTAGCAGCAGTAGTGGTGATAGTAGTAGTAGTAGTAATATTGGTGGTAGTAGTAGCAGTAGTAGTTGTTGTTGTTGTTGTTTTAATAGTAATAGTAATAATAATAATAATAATAATAATAATAATAATGGGACTGCCATGGCCATAATCCTAGTGATAATGGGAAGAAGGGGGGCGAGGATGAGAAAGCCGGGGAAGAACAGTGCTTAACAACCCGGAAAACAAAGTGGAATATTATCTTCCCTTCCACCCTCAGTAACGACCCTCTCTCTCTCTCTCTCTCTCTCTCTCTCTCTCTCTCTCTCTCTCTCTCTCTCTCTCTCTCTCTCCATCATTTTTTATTTCTTCTTTGCTCCAGTGTGCGTTCTTTCCTTGCATTTGACACTCGTTTTTGAAATTTTCCTGAAATTTTTAGAATGGAATCACTTTTTGACTTTGTTTAAACAAGCCTTCAGGAAAATGGCGTATTTTTCATTTTCATCTTGGCATCCCCAGACGATTTTTGTTTCGCTGACAGTATTCTTTCGGTCTTGATAGGTTACACATCGCCTTCATTAACGCCGTTGCTAGCAGAGGTTCACCTATGTTGTACAGAATCGTTTGGTAGTGGCAAGAATGAACTACTGAAACGTGTCATCGCGACTAAATGCTTAATGTTTAACTTTTTTTTTTTTTTTCGCACACACTTCCTCGTTAATCAACCCTTTCACAATGACTTTTTTTTTTATGAAATACCATCAGACGATTTTGTTGTGCCTAGATTGATATGAGACCTTTGAATGTGAAAGCTACAAACAGTGTTCATTAACCTTTTCAGGACAGGAATATATATATATATATATATATATATATATATATATATATATATATATATTGTGTGTGTGTGTGTGTGTGTGTGTGTGTGTGTGTGTGTGTGTGTTTCTTCACCCCTTAGACCCTGACTTTTTTTAATTAAGCAACCACCAGACTTTCCTTCTTTTAGCAGGGTTCTCATGTACTGAAATGGTTAATAAAAGTTGCAGTTAACACCTTCAGGTCGGAAAAAAAAAAAAAAAATCCACGCAGAATAAAAGCTTCTGAGAGTGTAAAGAAGAAAATCATCAGGGTCAAGAGATTAACTCCCTCACTTAGACGATGCCTTTCTCTTCTATTTAGGAGAGGCTTTTCCAAACCCCTTCAGTACTAGAGGTCTCTCCACAACTGAATAAATTCGTCTCGTGGCAGCCTGATTAAAATAAAGACGTTAATTAATCTTTCTGACAACCTTCTCTCTCGTCGCTCATTTTTGTATTCAGGCAAATTAGACATGTCACTCGTTCCATTCCATTGGTTTATCTTTTCTCGATTCACCTTATTGATTCCCCCCTCATTATGACATTCCTTAAACTGATTGAAGTCATTTAGAGGCGGAAGGAAAGAAAATAAGTAAAGACGTCAAAGTTGTTAGACGGGCTAGTTAAAATTTTATTTCTCCCTGAGTCTAGACCATTCCTAACCTGAGTAGAGTATTACCGTCTAGATATAACAGTAATATACTAAAAGAAGTCAACATACTGAAGGACTGCATTGTCTTTGGATGTTTTTGTTATGTCTTTCAGTTTCATTTATATAGACAGAAATTTATATTGAAACCAAAATGGACAGAAATTATGCTCCAATCCATTTCTTTCTTTCCTCTACCTCCTTTTTTGAGACTCTTTTAGTTTGCCTTTCACTGCATTCCATTTTTCTTAATCCTTTTAATCTGCCTACGTCGCTTCCATTTTCTGTTTTTCCTTTGTCGGCCAGGAAAATGAAAGAGCTCTTATTTTTCCTCCATTCTTTTAAAAATTTCCCCTTGCCTTTTTTACTTTTCCAGCTGCGTTTCTCGTTTCCTTATACAGTATATTGGTTATCGCTTCTTTTTTTTTCTGCAGTTACTCCTACGTTCAGCTAACATGTGTTCTACTATAATATTCCTTTTGGTGGTGGTAAATGGGACTTTCTTCGTATTATGTCCTACGTTTTCCATCATACAGTATTAAATTTTTAGGCCCTGCTCTCTCTCTCTCTCTCTCTCTCTCTCTCTCTCTCTCTCTCTCTCTCTGTGTGGCTTCAAACTGCCTATCTATCTATCTATATCTTACCCTCTGTCAGTCTGTTTATACTTCTGCTGATCAATCTATGTGTCGCCATCAAAATAAGCTTACTCTTCTTACTGCCTTGCTGTCATTTGCACTTCACAAAGCCATCTCCATCTGTTTCTCATTATCATTCTCTTTCCATCACCTCTTTATATGTATCTCTCTCTGTTCATCATATACATTTCTCATTAATCCCATCATCCATTTGCTTTTTTTCAGTCTTTTATCAACCTCTTTTTTTTTTTTTTTTTTTTTTTTTTTTGCATTCCTTCTGTCTCACATCTATACCATAATGCCTGTCTTTCTGTATTTAATTACAATTTTCTTTTCCTTCATTTTTATCCATTTCTATCATATTTTATCCATCCTTATTCATTTATATTTTTTATTTTACTTCTTTTAGTACCGTGAACAGTGGTGATTAGGGATGCAGAGGTGATAAGGGTAAAAAAAAAAAAAAAAGTTATTTAAGGTTTCAAAAGGAACTTTTTTTTATCATAACACTGGCAATAAGGGACAAAAAACAGAAAGATATTTAAGGTGTCTAAAGAAACATTTTTTTTAAAGGCACAACACTGGTAATTTATGACATGAAAGACAACACAAAATGATTTACTTTCCTTTGTACAAATAGCTGTCACATCCATTCCTGGGGGAGGTATGACACCAAATTTCATGCATTGTTTTGGAACCGAAATTAGCTTATCGTAAAAACTTTCCTACTGCACAGGAATCTATTGCATATAAGGATAGCTTTATGCCAGCAACTGTTGGATATAAACATATGGTGTACCGGAAGCTTAATGATAATTACAGTGTTTAAAAAAGAATGACACTGAAAGTCATGTCTTCAAACAAAATTATTAAGTGACACTAATATCATGAAAACTTTAACAGCTTACAGCTTAAGTACATTCTGTAGGGATGTCTAGGCACACACGTTGTGCTTTTTAAAAAGAATGACCCTGAAAACCATGTCTTCAAACAAATATCCTAGCACCATCTTTCTTTCAGTTCTGGCACTTCAAATACCCCTCGTTTCAGTTTCTTGGGGGGCTGCAATTTTCCACTTTATGTCCAACTTCCAATAGAACATCTTGCCCTCTGTCTTTGGTCATTTCTAATTTGCTCCGCCCTTTTTCATATACCGTATTTCACCGCCATATGTCAGTTCAGTACACTTCTGGGGATCTTGAATTTCTCGTCTGCCTTTGTGAATGACATTCCTTTCTTTACTGCTGCCAGGGCTTTCCTGAAGTCTTCATCATGCTGCTTGTGCATTTTGACACCTGGGTTGGGTTAGTAGATACGCAGCACCGTGTCCTTAATCTCCCCGCTCAGAAATTAAAAATTTCCTAACAATTAAAAACATTTTTTCCTCAAAGCACAAAGTGTGTCCATAGACCCCTCTGTGGAATGTATGGTACCTAAGTTGTGAACTATTAAAGTTTTCATGTTTTTTAGTGTACCTAAGTTGTGAACTATTAAAGTTTTCATGTTTTTTAGTGTCATTCGATTTTTAAAAAAGGAAATGTGTCCCTAAAAACCTCCGTAGAAGGCAGGCAAGGTACAGAGATCATAATATCTGATTATTCGTTATCATCTCATTTGTGGGGTGATAAGGAAAAGTCAGTTTAAAAGAAAAAAATAGATTTAAATCATTCGTAAAAACAAGAAAAATCCCCTAATGAAGGGAACATGTGATTGGCCAAAATATGAATTAAAAAACTATTGAGGGAGTTATTAAAAGGAAATAGCAAAAACCGTCCGTAATCACCCCAGATTACGGTATCCCCGGTATTCATCTGTTCTCCAATTCTTTTCCATTTTTGTTATTCCTCTATCGATCTTTTATTGTTCTGATATCTTTATTACTTTGTCTCCCCCTTCGTTGTATCCACCTCTCTGATTATATCTAAATTTTTGTCTCGTTTCATGTCTCGTCATATCTTCATCCATCTCATTAATCTCTTTTATGCCCTTCATATCTGTCTCTTATCCACCCATATACAGTGTCTGCCTTTAACATCATGTGGAATAATAATAATGAGTAATAATGATAACAGTAAAAATAATAATAAATAATAATAATACATTTTCATCACTCTCATAATCATTCCATCTTTCCCCCCCCCCTTACTCATTCTCCATATTCTCAACTTCTTCAGCTCCGACCTGGCGTAACTAATGTCTCTAATATTTATAGCACCATGAATACCGAAATGACCCAGCCACCTCCTTGCCTACCAAATTTCTCGGAAGGCAAAACACGAAAATTTATTCTCAGTTCATTTTTTTTTTTTTTTTCCATTCTGCGCCGTGAACTTATTATGGATGAGTGACAGCCAGAGAAACTTATTGGGCACTGTGTGTGTGTGTGTGTGTGTGTGTGTGTGTGTGTTTTATGGGTAACTCGAGTCCGTTAATTTTCGACCGAAGTGTAAGACAGCTTTGTGTGTGTGTGTGTGTGTTATAGGTAACTGTTCAGTTCGTTAATTTTTGACCGAAGTGTAAGATAGCTTGGTGTGTGTGTGTGTGTGTGTGTGTGTGTGTGTGTGTGTGTGAGCTTTTGCATTGGCAGTCATTGTGTTCACTCATTTTTGTCTGACATGTAAGAAATCCTGATGCTCTGGACTGATTCATTCAAGAATCTGGTCTTGGCACGTAACAAAACTGGGTCTTACCGCTGGTTCAGGCATACTCGTACAGATGTATGGTTACATGTGTGAAGTTCGTTACTTGTTTGCGCGCATTGACGTGGTGTGCAGTCTAATTATAGTTTGCCCCACTACCTACAACTGCATTATTACCTCCGCCAACGAAGTTGGAGAAGGTTATGTTTTCACCTATGTTTATCTGTTTGTTTGTCTACACGATATCTCCAAAAGTTCTCAGTGAATTTCAATGGCATTTGCGGAACGGTGGGTTATGGGCCGAAAAAGAATAAATTGGGGGGAGGACCCCGGATCCGGATCTGGATCCCATATACATCTCTAAAAGTTCTCTGAATTTCAATAAAAATTTTGTGGAAGAGTGGGCCATGGGTCAAGGAACAACTGATTAAATTTGGGGGTGGATCCGGATCCTATGTATTCCACACAATATCTCCACAGATCCGGATCCGGATCCATTTTATTGGCAATGGCATCGGCGGAGGTATATGCTCTCTGAGTACTCTCTAGTTTTTCACTGTTGTGCTGAAAACCACAGCACATAACGGCATAACATATAGAGCAAGAGAATGGAGGCGTCATCTCTTCATTTTGTCAGTGTTTGAGGAAACATGCCAGTTTTGAATGACTGTAGTTCATGCACTTTTAACTTGATGGACTTTTTCGTTCTTTTGCATCTTGTCTTCCGTAGTTCAGTGCCAGAATTACAATACTACCACCCTACATCTTTTCCACAGCACTTCTTCGTGACTAGCACCATATTTTAATGTTACTGTCTTGCTACAGCTCGGCTTCAGTGATGAAGATGCTAATTTTATGCGTAGTTATAGTAAACAAAGATTAGATTAGCAAAATACATTTAGCAGAGAGGCTGACCGTTGAAATTATGTGGCCTTACGAATCGTGATGGTTGAAAAGTTTCCATTAGTTTCTGACGACGGCGGAAATGTTGTTTATTCATTATTGACACCTCTAGACGATTTTCTGCTCAGACGTGACCTTACTTCGTCAGTTGATAAAGGTATTCAAACATTCCCCGATAATACGCCACACACCCGTCATTTTACATCCAGGTCCCGGTTTCAATTATTCTCTAGGTAACGAACAGACATGGGAAAGGAAGACCTTGCCTAAAAGTCTTTTTGTGCTCATAATAACGTTCCACTGAAACTAAACATTTGTCCTAAGATGTTGCGTAACAAGCATAACTGACAAGTTAAGCACGCAACAAACATTCCCCCAGACTGTTATGAAACCGTCAGTTTACGAATTCAGGTCTATTTCATTTCCAGATACAAACAAGCTGAACACACGCCTTGCCCAAAGGTCATGTGGTCGGCCTGGAAATCCAGCCTGGAAATCTTGGCTGCTCATCTCTCAGCCGTGCATATTGGCTATATTGTTGAACCGATGCATGAATTTTATTTTGTTCTTCGGAAGACCCTTTTTCCCCCAGTTAAATATGCATTATGTTCTCTGGGAGCCGTGTTGCGAATTATGATGTTCAGTACGGATAAAGTTCTGTTAAATCATTCTGTTGAAGCCATTTTGCGGGAATCTCAATTGTTCCATTGAAATTCGTGTTTCTTGCTGTTTTAGTTCGTGATCTGTATTACTTTTCTCGCTTCTGCCCTGAACCTAAATTTTCAGTCTCATTTCCGAACAACGAGTTTATTCTCGCTTTATTGATTTTTTCGCTAAAGATTTGTAACAGAATATCATGCACTGTTCCCTTCATCCCTTAAAACTTACGTTTCACATCACCTTGTCCTACTAAAGGCTGTGTTCCATAATACTTCATTCCCCTCAAGCTCGTGTTCCTTACTGCCTCCTGCACTGAATCCCCGTGTCCGCGTTCATTACCCTGACTCACTTTACCGAGACAGGTTTCATTTTGGCGAGGTGATGCAAGAAAGACCCGGGTTCATATTTATAAACTTCCGAGAGCCCAAACTACGTAGGAGATTGCTTGTTTGTTCCTTTTTTTTTCTTATTTTTTTGTTATTAAAGTACGATGTAGGCTGCATACTCGTTAGAATAGTACGCTTAGCCGTTCCACAAATATTCGTCAGATATTAAAGACTTGTCATCCCTTACGAGATTCAAGGTTTAAACATATAGCTCCTAGTGTCGTCGTCTTGAAGCTGCATGAGAGTAGCCAGGTGCAGTATGCCACCCCCTAGTTACCGACTGCCATCCCCACTGACTTGATGTAAGGATTTAGTTTCTTCACTTTCTTTGGGTAGCCCATGCCCTCTTATTTCGCATGACTTTTTTAAGAGAGAGAGAGAGGGGGGAGGGAGATTGCCCATTGCTATTGCCTTAAGTTTGTGTGAGGGCGCGTGCGTGTGTATTTTGTATTGCTCGGTGTTCGTATTTGCATCATGTAAGGTTATGATAACTCGTAACAGGCACATAGGTTTAACGATATCGGATACTGGTCATTAGTCAAATGTCAGCAAAGGAAAAAAATAATCATTTATTGAACACTTGAGCACTCTATGTGGATAGCTTGCATACACTGTTTCACAGCGCGTTCAGCAGTGATAGAGAAGTGCAACATGCGTTACTCGTTAGTCTCAAATATCATTTATGAAACTTTTGTGAGCGTTAGTTGTGGCTGAATCTGCACAGCATTTTAAGTAGCGCACTGAGCAGCGAGGTGAAGCCAATATGCTTTACTCTCATAAATTGCTTCACAACCATCATATATGGAACCACTGTGATCATTATCAGCACACCAGCTTACAGAACACATTCAGTAGCCAGGGAAGCAAAACTAAACATGTCTAACTGCGTCATGAGTTTCAAAAGTAGCTGTCAGAAACTGGGAACTTGATTGCATCTTGATATTATTTTTTTTTTTTTCCCCTTCTACTCACTGACCACGATGGAGATCGTTTGTCACACTGACCACAATGACGATTGTTTCTAAGGTGTTTTCGCTATTTCTATTAACTTCTCGCCATTTCTGTCTTGTTCTTGCCGATTTTAATAAACTTAGAGGACACCTCTCGTAGTGAAGGAGTTACAAGCATTGACCATTCACCTTTTACTGCATTGAGGACTTGTACAGTTTTATTCTCACTACTGCCTGACAATTTAACTCATTCTGGAAACGCTACTGGTAGTGAGTAAGTTGAAGCAATGTGTTTTAACCTCTGCAGTAAGATAAGTTCATAGATATTTTTCCTTTGTACCACCAAATGATTTTATTTGTCAGAAAGGACTTCTGGTCACCGGTGAAGGAGCAGTCACTACAAAAGCATATTGGTAAACATTTAGAATTTGCTCGTGATGGTTTTTAACATAAACATTTTTGTATATGATAGTTTCTTTGTGATTCATTCGATTTTTATATTGATTTTTGCCGGAAATACGTACTTTTGCTGTTGTAGTATATTCCTTGACCGTAAGATTCCAGAGAGGTGTCCCAGTGTTCCAAATTGTCCCAACCTTAAGAAAATCTAAAATAAACTAACTTTACCAAATTAAACTAACCTAACCTAACCTTACCTTACCTTATTAATCAAGAACATATAGTGGGGCCTCTGAATTCCCGCCAACTCTTGGGAAGCCTGGCTGTACCATCGGCGACTGGGGTAATTGGCAACTTGTAGAATTGCAGTATAATACTTGATTTCCTCCAAACGATTTCTGTTCCTTTTATTATGAAGGGGCTCTCGTCCTGAGACTTTTAAAACTGGAAAAATAAAATAAACATCAACTTTTATTCTTAGGTTGCTGTCATGAGATTTTTTAGGTAATCATTAAAGAGACAACAGGAATCACAGTAGTTTTCAATTTTCTTCTGTTTTTTCCTTTCCCTTAGCTCTTCATGGGATAGAGTATTTTCTGATTGCATTTTCAAGTTTCGATGTTTTTGCTTCATTTGAAAGTGGTAAAAAGCGTTCAAAGAGCGGTGTTTGTTAACAATATCTAATGGCGCCGAAGACAGACGGACACCACCTTGTTGTGTGCGAGGGCAGACGGACGCCATTTGTGGTGCGCGAAGACAGATGGATGCCGTCTTAGAACGCCATTTTTTTTTTTTTTTATGAAATTGCCATGATCAGTGTCTATTTTCGTAAAACTAAATTTTCGGAACAACCCAACCTTATTTATCCTAACCCTAACTTAATCTAATCCAGTTTATGCTAATCTCACCAACCTTATCCTAACCTAATCGAACCCACCCCTTATGTTATCGTGTTTTCCATGTTTATTAATGGATCCTCTTCATACTCGGAGACACACTTTGGTACATCTTTACAAAGTCACTAAGTCAAATCATAGGTAAGTAAAGATTTACACAGGTTTAAGATGTGGTCCTGTGTTTTCTTAAGGATTACCCTTATTTAATTTGTCTGGCAAATTACTGGAATATATTAAAAAACGAATCCTCTAACTGAAGACTAATTCTTCTCTACGACGAGAACTTTTACAATTATATTTTAGTTACTGCTAAACGATTTTGTACTCTTTATTTTTAGTTCATTCTCGCTACCTCCGGACCATTTTGATAATGATAGCAAGGACCCCTCGTAGTGCACAATGGTCCCGCCTTGATCACCCTCTCACGACCTCGCCTGAAGCATTTTTTTTTTTATAAAAGATCCCAACCTGATTTAACGATTAACAGTGTCCAGTGTTGCAATTGATTGTTGCCAGGAACCTTTTCATTCTTTTTTTTTTTTCAATTTTTTTACATTAGTTTGGTTGTGAAGTGCTTGGTAGATGGAGTGATGATGAAGGTACTATATATATATATATATATATATATATATATATATATATATATATATATATACAAGTTCATGTATATAGGCTAATTTCAACAATGTTTATGACTATGGGCCGTGGCAGAACAGGAGTGGGGCCCAAACTGTCTCTGGGACTAAGATATACAAATGACAGCACCGCAAGTTTTTAATCAGGTAATTAAAAGTTAGTCCATTACGGGCCAGCGGGTGGGGAAGAGAGAGAGAGAGAGAGAGAGAATCGTATATAATTTTTTCTTACCAAAATTTTCAAATGAAATGAAGCAGATATACGTGCGAAAGGATATGGGGACGACCTTTAGCTTTCAGGTTAGAGTGAACAAAAATAAATAAATACAAACCTACATACATAGTCTTACACGCGCTCTTACTCCACTCATGCAAACATATCCTTCACACTGACGTACACAGTAAATCTGAATATGTAATTAGATTGCCACATTCTTCTCACACACACATACACACACACACATACACACACACAGGATAATTGTTGATGTGAAAACAACATGAACCAAATTAAAGTCCTGTAAACTACAACTAGGTTAATAGAACTATATAAATCTCTCTCTCTCTCTCTCTCTCTCTCTCTCTCTCTCTCTCTCTCTCTCTCTCTCTCTCTCTCTCTCTCTCTCTCTCTCTTACCCTTCACTTACCCCATAATTTCCACACACGTAAATAACCCTTCCAATTGGATAACCCTGTCTTTAAAATATTGCCACTGTTACTACGATACTCTCCACTCATCCCAGGTATCATTACTCCTGGATGAAATTAGGCATGAAAGTTGTGAATACGGCACTACCATTAACGCTGCAAATCACCCACTGACGGCAATGGTAATTATATATACCTGGTGTACCATTAGATTTGGAGTAATAATTTTGCACATCGGTGGAAATTAGTAAAGCCTTCTCTCTCTCTCTCTCTCTCTCTCTCTCTCTCTCTCTCTCTCTCTCTCTCTCTCTCTCTCTCTCTCTCTCTCTCTCTCTCTCTCTCTCTCTCTCTCAGTGACGGACGTTAAGGTTGGCAGTTGTCTATCCCAATTTGACCCCCCCTTCCCCACACCCCCCCCTCTCCCCACCAGAGGAATATCTCAGGCATTTTGAAGGGGAAGTGGATGGTGTTGGTAGGTTGGGGAGGGGGGAGTAAGGGTAGGTGAGGGGGAGTGGGAGCGAGTGGGGAGAGGGGAGTCGAGGTGGGTACTGCTAGGGCGCTAATGGTGTCTCCCCGGCCCCACCTCATTACACACGATGGCGCCTACTCTGCTGCGTGATGCCGTATGAGAGAGCTCGGGAGGAGTTGTAGTGAAGCTGTGAATGCTGTGGAGGGGGTTGTGGTGGAGATGTGGTGGCTGTTGTGGCAAAGTTGCGGGTGTTGTGGTGGAGAGGTGGTGGCCGTTGTGGTGGAGAGGTGGTGGTGTGGTGGCGGTGGAGGGGAGAGGGTATTATGATGACGAGGTGAAAGTGCTATGATGGAGAGCTGTTGTGGTGGTGGAGTTGATGGAATGATGGTAGAGGTGAGTGACTGTCGTGGAAAGAGACAGGTGTTGTTTTTTGTAGTGAGTTTTGCGGTATAATCTAGAGGTGGGAGTATTCTAATGTACACTGAACTCTTTTCTTATTTTGTTATTGTGCTGATGCATTTCGTTGTGTGTTTATCCAGTTTAACCATGTTCGGTGAAATGAGGCTTTGTTACTTTTCTCCATACGGTCAGATGATTTAATTAAAGCTTGGTGGAAGTCTCATGTAATAAAGAGGTTAAAAAAAAAGCTATACTGTATATATACCCGCCTATTTCAGAAACTTCACAAACTGAATACAGTCGCTTAGTGGTGGCAGTACATATCTTAACAATACGTAGTCACTTAATCTGCAACACACCCTCACCGCTAGACGCTCTCACTCATATAGGCCTACCATCGTCAGCGCGCGCGACACACACACACACACACACACACACACACACACACACACACACACACACACACACACACACACACACACACACACACACACACACACACCACCTCCACTACACATCTACACTACCACATACCTTCACACATTCACCACCACATCTTCACCACATCCCCCCACACATTCATCTTCACCACCACATACTTATTCACCATCACCACAACTCAACAACCACACATGCTCATTATCTATCACCACAACACATAATTATTCACCATTACCACAACACACCTTATCATCCACATATGCTCATAAACCATCACCACAACACACCTTCACCATCACCACAACACACCTTCACCATCACCACAACACACCTTCACCATCACCACACACCTTCTTCCTCACACACCTTCTCCCTCACACACCTTCTCCACATATATTCTTTCACCATCACTATACACATTCCACCACATAATACTCAACTGCCATCACCACGACACATGCTCATTCGCCGTCACCTCACAACGTCAATACAACACATGCTTACACGTTAACCCTCACCACTACTGAGACTCTTTCACCATCAACCACCACGCACCTTCACTACCACACTCAGTCATTCACCCTCTCCACCTCACACCTTCACTACTACACCTCACACCTTCACCACTACACTACGCCACTCATCACCACCACACACTCATCTGCCATCACCACACACCGTTAGTCACACACTCTCACTCATTAAACAGCTCCAACACCCATCCTCATCATCGTTTACTCTTACTCATTTTTTCCAACTCCAACACACCTGTCCTCACCACCACGCACCCTAAATCTTTAACAGTGTTTGAAATTGGCGGTAATCCTTTCGTCCGGTACTACCAGAAATAATGACGGACTACAAAACTTTCTTTACTGTTCCACTCTTCCTTTACCTCCCTCTCCTTTCCGTCACTTGTATTACTCTTCTTTCCACTTCAGGTGGCTTTACGCTGTCAGTCCTAGCGTTTTCCTGCAACCCAGGAAACCATTTACAACGCTGGTTGGTAACTATGTAACCAGATAACGGGGGTGATGTGGACCTTGCTATGGTGCCCCTCCTGACTGGGTGGAGAGACGCAAATGCAGTACCGTAACCAACCAGGAACCAAACTTCTACACTTTTCCCCGTGCCTCGCTGTTGTGGGGCGCTGTCAACCGCAAGAGAACATCGGTTCACTGCACGGGACAACCCTGCAGGGACGGTTGATGTTCTAAGGTTGATGGCTCTGCGCAGCCAGACAGATCAGGGTTGATCAACATCAACTGTTAGTTCGACGTACTGTCAAAACAATACAAGTCTTAGCCCACAATAAAATATAATAAAGTACGGACTGATGGTTATCTATGACCTTTCTTTTTTTCTTTTAATAAAGCTTACTAGACATTCCATATGAAACAGATCATCAGGCTGGGCTGGCCGTCTATCCTCAGATAGCCTGATTAATTTCTTCGTACTCAGCTCCCTTCCTTTCCAAATGAAGCCTTTAATCCCAGTGAGTCCATTCATTTGTAGAACAGTGGTGGGCTACGGTAAAGGCTTCCATTTATAAGGCCAGATGTAGAGCATGCACAGAGTCTGTTGCTTAAGATTGTGCAAATGATGAAGGCGAAAGAGATCCCCTTAGGCTAGGATGCTATATAAAGGACTTGTGTGCATATTCAGCCACTGACTGCAATAATTAAAGAAGACGGAAACTATTATTTTTATTATTATTATTATTATTATTATTATTATTATTATTATTATTATTATTATTATATACACATACATATACGTATACTACACATACACATGCTTACACACACACACACACACACACACACACACACACACACACACACACACACACACACACACACACACAAAGGCTTGTATACAATTTTATCTAATCATTTTTCTCACCGTCCTCATCATTCCTTCCAAAAGCTTGTTAATCCATTCCAAAAAATAAAATAAAGAAGGAACGCCCTGGCCATAGTTTCTCCACTCCGACCTATTGGCTGCTAACCTATTCCATCCCTTCCGGCAGATTTATGGGCCTCATCTCTGGGCCTGGTTCTCCATCGGCCTCGTCCTCTCACTCCATCTCTGGCCTGTCACTTGCTTATTCTAGGTGAGTATTTATTGTCTGTTCCACGAATATATTTGCTGCCCTTTCTTTTCTTTTTATTAATACTTGTCAGAAATGCTCTATGTTTATGCTTCCATTGTCTTTGTTCTCTCTCTCTCTCTCTCTCTCTCTCTCTCTCTCTCTCTCTCTCTCTCTCTCTCTCTCTCTGCTATACTATATTCTACTCAGTTCACTTTAACTATGCTTAAAACTGCCACCTCTCAATTCTAATGCTTAGCTGTATAAAGAGATTAAAAGTAGAAAGTAGTATAAGTAACGAAGAAGTACTAAAGAAAAGACACATAACCATTATGCTGTTTTATTTTGCCACTGAGCTACAGGAAATGAGCTGCGAAAGGACAAATATCGCCCCCTAGTAAAAAATGAATGATTGATACGTTACTGTAGAGCCTTTGCTGACTCCAGTCTGTCCTAATTCACAGATATATATGTGACAGGCACTTCTGTTTTTCACTTTCAGGCAATCTATAGTTTAAAATCCTTCAGCACCTGCGATAGACTCATTTTTTTTTTTTATCCTTAATGCTTTGATGTGTAAAATTTGGTAATAGTTTCGTCGGACAGTCCACCAACCATGATCAACCCATGCAGTCACTCCACCTTGTCAACATCTAGTGCACAGACCCACTAATATACCCATGCAATATATTATAGAACACAGTGAATATTTTCTGGCATGAGGAGAAGGCTATATGGCAAAAAAAAATAATAAATAAATAAATAAAACACGTAACTGCCGTTTATATAAACTTTTGAAGAGAGAAAGACAAAAATATAACACAGCGGTTGAGAATAATCCGGCTCGGGGGACGTCGCAGAGCAATTTAAATGAACTTAAGCTCTCTTCTTGTCATCAGGGGGAAACTGTCTTATCATCAGCTTTAAAGTGAGCCCTGACAAAGCTCTAAATTTATATCAAAAGTAGAGGTTATTGGAAAACAGAGTGGGTAACTTGACTTCCTGAATTATGAGATCCACCTGGTTTTGTCTGAATGAAATGCAGATCGAGTCATGTCCAATAAAGCATGTGTGTGTGTGTGTGTGTGTGTGTGTGTGTGTGTGTGTGTGTGTGTGTGTGTGTGTGTGTGTGTGTGTTAGAATATTCTGGTCTTGCACAGTGATGAATCTAGAGAATTGTAATGACGGGATGGGGAGAGAGAGAGAGAGAGAGAGACGAGTAAACTCTGATGATGTGAGATGTAAATAATGATAAGCATAATAATGAGTCAACAGAGAGGATGTGTAAGCAGTTTTCACTCTAATGTAAACATACACACCACACTCGCAATTAGAGAGAGAGAGAGAGAGAGAGAGAGAGAGAGAGAGAGAGAGCATTTCCAAAATGTTCACCTTATTCCCTATGGTGGGCGGATCACTTTGAAGCTGACAGCTGATTTGAACACTCGCTGAACACGCACTACTTTTAAAGGCCGCACGTTTGAACAGGCCATAGTGGGCTTATACATGCACGGGATTAACAGCTAAGTACCACCATTACACCGGCAATGGTTGTGCTGGTGGGGGAAAAAAAAAAAAAAGAGAGAGAGAGAGAATAAAGCAAAGAACAGCAGACCTATTGTTCATTTCGACATCGTTTATTTTAAGGTGGGCTACGACTCTGCTAAGTTCTCAGTTCAATAACAAAAGTAAAACGGAAGGTCAGATGCTGTGAATAATGTAAAATGATGAGAAGTAGTCGGACATGTGATGGTGAGATGGACAAGAGAAGGAAGTCAACGGAGGAAAAGGTGATGGGGTACAGAATGGCGGAGGATGCATTCGGCAAAATTGGCAGGAGTGAGAGAGAGAGAGAGAGAGAGAGAGAGAGAGAGACAGACAGACAGACAGACAGACAGACAGACAGGCAGACAGACAGACAGACAGACAGACAGACAGACAGGCAGACAGACAGACAGAGACGAAGACGGAGAGACAGAGACAGAGAGATGAATGACCGAATCAATGTTGTGGCTGAAGAAGAAATATATGGATGAGACAGTGGGTTAAGGGAATGACAGTGTAATTAAAGAGAAAGAGGGTTTAGTGGTAGAGTGGGGCGGTAGAAAAGAAGAGAGGTGGGCTACGAATTGGAGGAAACGAGAAAGGAGGGGAAGAGGGGTAGGAAGAGGAAGTGAAGGGGATGAGTAGATGGATGTGAGCGAATGAAACGTGGCAAGGGTGAGAGAAGAAGAAAGCACCAGTTGGAAAGTAGATGGATAAATGAGCCAAAGACTAGTGGAATGGTAGGATATTTGGGGAGGAGTGACCGGGAGAGGACACGAGACGAAGAGATCGGAAGTTGTAGGGGAAAAACGAGAGAAGGGAAAGGAACGGTTGGGAAGAAGCTAAAGACAGGAGAAGCATAGGAACCAGAGCAGTGGAGCAGTGGGATTCGGGGAAGGTGAGGGAAGGACTTAAGGAGAGAGAGGTTGGGGATAAAAGGAAGAGGAGTTAGGACGGCAAACTGGAGAGATGAAGAAGGGGGAACGAAGGAAGAAGAGGGAGAATATGGGATGGTAATAATTGTGAAATGCACTGAGCTCCGAGTGAGGGGGCGGGAGAAAAGTGATGAAGATGGAATTGTGGGGAGGTGAAAGAGGGAGAAACTGTGGGGGTGTGGGGATGAAAAAGAGAGGAGGAGTTCGCAGTGGGGGAAAAGGAGAGTGAGTGAGATGCAAGGAAACATGAGAATATGAGAGAGGGTTATGGGATGGGGTGTGCGGGAAGTGGAGATGTGAGGTTTAGTAATTGGAGAAGCGTAGGGGATGAGAGGAAAAGAGTGGAAGAGGATGTGGATGGAGGGAATAATGAGATGCTAGGAAGAGGAGAATGAGATGAGCGATTTAGGGTGGAGAGGTGAGAGAATGTGAAACAGGAGGGTGGAGGAAGATGATTATGGGGATGCAGAGGGAGAGGAAAGGATATATGGTGGAGTATACTGTGGGAAGGTGAGAGGGACGAGGAAGAGGGTAGGATGGATATGTGAGATGATGAGATGGAGGTTGTAAGGTGGGTGAAGGAGGGTGAGATGGGATGTGGGGAAGTGGATGAGAAACTGCAGGTGTAGGAGTGAAGAGGAGAGGAATGGATAAGAATGTGAATAGGGGAAGCAGATTGGAAGGAGTAGGGAGATTGTGGGAGGCAAGGGAAAGGAGGGTTGAGAGTGGGAGGTCAGGGAATGGGTAAGGAGGATGAGAAAGACTGGGTGAGAAAATGAAAGGATGAGAAACAGAAGAGAAGAGGAAGAGGTGATGTGGATGAGGAAGCAGAGAGATGGGAAATAGGGGGACACCGGCGTGCAAAGGAGAGCAGAGAAGGGTGGGAGAGGGAGATTTACGAAGTGGGTGGGTGAAGTGATGATGGGGGGGGGAAGGATGGGGAAACGAAAGGAAAAGAAACAGAAGGGAAGACAGATAGTTGGTGTTGATGGAGAAGCAGAGGGAAAGGAAAAATTAAGACAGTGGTATGCAATTGAGAGGAGGGAGAAATAAGAGAGGGGGTTATGAGTGAGTGAGGGAGAATGTGGGGTGGGGAAGGGGGGTTAAGGGTTGGATGAGGGAGAGTGTGGAGGTTGGGAAGGGGGTTGTGGGTTGGGTGAGGGAGCGTGTGAAGGTGGGGTGGGGGTTTATGGTTAGGGTGAGTGAGAGTGTGGAGGTTGGGCGGGGGTTTACGGGCTGGATGAGGGAGAATGTGGAGGAGGAAGGGGAGAGTAAAGGGGGAGGGGGTTGTTGTTGACGGCGTTGGTGAGTGATAAGGGTGGTAGTGGCCGTAATGTGCCGGGTTATGTGGACGAACACCCATGATACCAGACCAATGACGCTGTTACGAGGTGGGCAGCCCGGATACGCTGCTTTTACGGCGACAGATTCTGGATAATAATTAATGTAGACGTTCAGATAAGAGAAATTAGAAAGTGAGATCAAGAGAAGACGAGGGATGTAGATGCTAGAGAGGAAGATAACGAAAGATAAGAGGAGAGATTCTGATAGGATAATAGCGAAAAAGGAAGATAGTGAGAGATAGGAAAAGAGATTCTTATAGGCTGATGGCGAGAGAGGAATGCTGCACAAACAATAAAATGAGAGATTCGTGATTATAATTATAATAGGCATTCAGAGTTCAGAGAGAGAGAGAGAGAGAGAGAGAGAGAGAGAGAGAGAGAGAGTCATTTAGTACCTCATTGTCAGAATTAGATGAGTATTGAAGATAGAAGTAGATATTCAGGACACTTTTTTGTTATTTAAGAACCTGCTGTTATGAAAAGCGTTAGTGTCATATGTTTATTGTTTTGGGGCAGTTAGGATTTCAAGTGTATAATTATCAAAACTAATTGGTTATTACAAACGCTTCTAATCAGTATATTTTTATCAGAAATAGATGATATTTGACACAGTAGGCTCCTCTGACTTACTTTCCGCTAGATAAAATTGTCTGACGTTAGCTGGAGAACAAAAGAAATCTAAATGGCTGGTTTACTGGTAACATTGCTAACTCTCAGCTGAATAAACTCGTATGACATTAGCTGGAATACAGTCCTAAAGTTGTGATCATGAGGGGATTAATGGTGACTGTTAAATCTGTCTCCTGTGGCACATTCCCAGCTATATAAAATCGTCCGGAAATAGCTGAAATAGAATGCTAAATTATCCGAGCGTGAGAAGATAATGGCGACAGTATTAATCCTCTCGGTCTCCTGTAACTCACTCTGCTAAATAAAATCTTATGGCGTTACCTGCAGTGTTGTACGAGGGAAGACACGACCATCAGAGGGTTTAGCCCTTCACTCCGCTGACGTATTTTGTTTTATCCCGCTCATCTTCAGACGATTTTGTTCAGATTAGGGAGAGACATCAGGTGATGAAGGGGTTAGTGAAGGCTGAATGTAATTCCGTCAGTCCAGATCTCTGCATGTTACGTACAATCGTCCGGAGGTAGCATGACTAAAACATAAGATAACGTCATTGGACTGAGGTGGTTACTCTCTCGAACCTGATAACTTTCTCTTACATTTCATCCCTGCCACATCTCCAGGCGATTAATTCTTCAACCCTCGGGAAGATCTCTCTTCCTGAAGCGACTGATGAGGTGTATATATATATATATATATATATATATATATATATATATATATATATATATATGTGTGTGTGTGTGTGTGTGTGTGTGTGTGTGTGTGTGTGTGTGTGCGTGCGGTTGGCGGGGGCGCTCACCTTCCACTCACTCGCTGTAGTGATGTCTGCCCTTTCCTCTCCTCCATCCTTCTTTCCTTCCATCCTCTTCTGCCTTTCTTTCCTTCATTCTTTCCATGTCCTTCTGCCTATGGGTGACTTTACACTCCCTCTTCTGTTTTTCTTTCCTTCATTCTTTCCTCTTCCTTCTCCCTGTGGGTGACTCTACACTGAGTGACAAGCCTAATAGTTTCTTGAACACCAGGAAACCATTTACTACGCTAGGTGGTAACCATATAACCAAATTTTGGCGCCTGGTGGTTTAGTGGGTAATTATTGCGCTCCAGTCGGATTGAGCCGGTGAAGGTTTCTATCCAGTGGGTGGTTGGGGTTGATTGTTCATGTAATGCCACTCAGGGATGAGTGAGGTTGGTCACTGTCATCTTAAATGTCGGGACCAACTGCCTAGCCCCGGGCTCCTACGCCCCTCATGGGGCAATGTAAGATTGGATGGTGGATGGATGGATATATATATATATATATATATATATATATATATATATATATATATATATATATATATATATATATATAATGATAAATGAACCATCAGAAAGAAGTACCTTGGTATGGTTTGGCCATGTAGAGAGAGTATGAAAAATGAGAGACTGAATGGGAGAGTGTATGTGAATAAGGTGGACGGGGAAGGAGGAGACCGAAGATGAGTTGGAGGGATATGGTGAAGTGGCATAGTAGAGAGGCTCTCTTTTGTATTGTTTTGTTTTGTTTTTCTTGGAAGGAGCGGTTTGCAGGCCCCTGGCCTTTGGTTCCTTCTTTCTTGCATAAAAGAAAAAAAGTTAGAGAGAGGGCAGCCTGATGGCGGAAGGCTGGCTGACATGGAGAAGATTTGTTCGTGGCCAGCCCTTCCGGGATTGGAATGTTTGGCTATAGGTAGGGAGATAGATGAATAGACAGCCAAAAAACAGGAAGGAAGGGGTAATTAGAATGGCGTGTGTTTAAACGAGGTGAATCCACTGGTTGTAAACACACACACAAACGTACGCACAGAGCCTGCCAATATAAGATAGGTTAAGCTCATCCCATTACCCTGATTGCTTCATTTCCTCCACACTCCCTGCCTACAATCACGGCTAATGCACTTTTTCACGACATAGAGTGGAAAAAAAAAAAAAAGCCTTATTGCAGAATCAATGTTGCATGGACTGTTCGAAACTTCAGTGAAAACGGAAGAGCACCTAGAAAGCGCAACACCCGCGCCCAGCAATAGATCTAAGGGCCAAATATTTGACTTTACCTTGTGACCTTGACCTTCGACAGATTACTCTTAAATCCTGCTTCATTTTTGCCTGACTCTTATCACTTCCACCGCTTTCGTTCATATTAGATCAAAACTGTTTGAGTTGACTTCTCTCAGTGACCTTTTGACGTTTCCTGTGACCTTGACCTTTGATTGTTTTCAAAATCGAATCTCATTATCCTTTCTTTAAATCAGCTCTTCCACAAACTTTATCTAAGTCAGATAAAAACTGTTTAAGTTGACCTTGCCATGTGACCTTGATCTTTAACCAGTTGTGCTAAAAAATAATAGTTAAACTTCTTGAGTGTTCCCAAACTTACTCATCGGTTTTGAATCACGTCAGATCAGATCAGTTATTTTGTTCACACACAGACACATGTCAGTCTTTAACCTTGTCCTGTAGCCTTGACCTTTGACTGACTGTTCTCAAAATTGAATTCATGTGCTTTTGCCAAACCCCTAACACTTTCACAACGATTGGTTTAAATCAGATCAAAACTGTTTGAACTAGAAAACACTCAGAGAGCACATACCTCCACCAATGCCGTTCCAGGATCCGGATCCGCCCCAAAATTTAATTAATTCCCTCTTGGCCCATAGCCCACGCTTCCACAAAAGGTCATTGAAATTCATTGAGAACTTTTGGAGATATCGTGTGGACAAATAAACAAACATACAAACATAGGTGAATATATAACCCTCTCCAACTTCGTTTTCGGAGGTAAAAATACAAAGCACGTCATCGTCGTGAAAGTTGAGCTCTGGACAAATGCAGTGATTCAAGCCTGGGGCACGCCTACGCTAAAGAATTAATTTGGGACTCGTCATTTATTTTTTGTTAGTATTATTTATTAGTTTGTTGGGTTATTTTATAACTGTGTAGGAATTTGTTCAGTGTTCGAGCGACCGAAGCGAGGGAAAACACTATACTTCAACCGAATTTTGGTGCGTAAAATTACAGACCCATTTGGTATAAGAATTTGCTTGAACAACAGCTATTTTCATCTGTTAAACCAATCGTGGCATGTCATGCCATTTTGAAATGATGAAAAATTATCTTTCAGTTATACCAGAATTTTCCCCAAAAGAGCCAAATATATCCGAATATGTCAAAAACAGCTCCTCTCGGTAAGACCAGAGCATCAAAACTATTGTTTTTTCTCCACTTTTGGGCCACTCATGGGATGCACAGTAGTACCTTTTAAAATGTCATGAAAATTGCCCTCTAGTGGTATATATATATATATATATATATATATATATATATATATATATATATATATATATATATATATATATATATAGGGAGAGAGAGAGAGAGAGAGAGAGAGAGAGAGAAATAGATATAGATAGATACTACCGGGTCATTTTGCGAAGTCGGTCAGTTTTGCAAATTTCCCGTCAGTTTAACCCTGGTAATTTACCTTACCTTACCTTATTACATTAAAATATGTCTGGGTACTTTACACTAATCCAATCTAACCTGAACCTAACCAAACCTAACTTAGGTTAGGTTAGTGCTAAGTACCCAGACATGAAGGGAATTTTGCAAACTAAGTTACCAGGATTTTGGTTTCTTTGCATCCTGACCGGGAAGTTTGCAAAATGACCGATTTCGGATAATAACCGTAATATATAGATAGATAGATAGATAGATGGATAGATAGATAGATAGATCCGAAAACTCCAAATATACAGTACAACCTTGCCCGATCTGACTCGCCTGTGGCGTGAACAGCAGTTTCTTGTTATTTATTTGTTTAATTGCTATTTTTTGACACAGTGTACATTTTATTTAATCACGGAAATTGGAGAATACTCGTATTTGTGTTTAAATCTCTCTCTCTCTCTCTCTCTCTCTCTCTCTCTCTCTCTCTCTCTCTCTCTCTCTCTCTCTCGTATGCATGTATTTTTCACTCTGCTAATTGGTACCTGCAGTATCTCGCTGACTTTTAATGAATTTCAAACGCCCCCAAAGCATACAGTTTCGACGTTTTTAACCCCTCGTTCCAGTCCATAGCCGCGGTTTGTATGTGTTTTATGGTTTTTGGTTTACATGTGAATTCATATACTTAATTTTATATTGCTTGTGTATTTTTTGTTTCTGCGCGGAACACCGAACATTTATTTTTTCCTTTTACTGTTCCGTCTGTTGAAATTTGTATTTGTCATGGCAGTCTGGCGTTCTACACTGCTACCATAGAGCCGTCATATAAATATCATGTTTGGCTCCTCCTGTATATAGAGAGATAGATAGATTGATTGATAGATTGATTAATTGATAGATAATAAGTGGTCAGTAGTCACGTCAGTCATAACTGAGTACATTATTGCCATGATGATCTGAAAAAATATTAGCTTCAATTATTATCGCCCGCTTAGCGAGGCGATAAAGTAATCGCCTGAGTCTGTGTGTCTTTGTGTCTGGCTGTTACCAAAATATCTCAAAATCAAGTGAGCAAATTGTATCAAAAGTCAGTGGGCAGTATCTCGGGATATATGGCATAACTGTTAATAATTTTTGCAAAACTGCTATGCTATGCACCTCAATGCCAGAGTATTTTACAAGAAAAAAATGCCCTTTAATTTTTATTTTAGCTTGCCATTATTCACCATTTCCTATCGTACTGACAACGAAGAGAACGGTTATTTAAAGGGTAACTATTAGAAATTATTCAAAGGTCTGTTATACTTAATGGCCTTCACTAACATAATACCCCTGTCTTCAGGCTTCTGAATGCTAGCGTGATATTTAATTTAGCAGGAGTAAACAACGAAATCCTAAGACTTTTATTCGATTTTGGCCAGGCTGCGATGATATGCCTCTTATTACCAAAGGATTACTGATCTAGATTTTTAGTGATAGTGGGCGATGCGCGTTCATGGGTATATGGTTTGGCTTTTATTGTCCATTGTTTTTTAGTATTTATTAATCGTTTTATAAATTGTACATAGAGCCTGAGAAACTTATTTCCTTAACGGCAAATACCAGTTCGTTCTGCATGATGGACGGTGACAAAAATTAATATTGAACACATAAATGAATAAAAATGTTGCTAGTATGAATTCTCCAAACCTGCCCTCCCTTATCCACAACACCCCCTCAGTCTCTCTAAGGAAGGATGTGAAAAACAAGAAGGAACAGTGAAAGAGTACAACACCCGCGTCCTACATCCGGTTTAAGGCTGAACTTTTGACCATGCCGTGTCCCCTTAACATCTGCCTGAGTGCTCTAAAAGTAGTTTACTTCATGTTAACGTGACCATCAACCCATCCACTAGTTTTGGTCCAAATCGGATCAAAAGTGTTCAGGTTGATCTAATCATGTGACCTTGATCTATGACCTTTGCTCTGGACACAAAATTCTTTCATCCTTGCTTAAACATTTCACGAAACATAATCCAGATCAAATCAAAACAGTTAAAATTAAAGGATCAAATATCTAGGCTTGCTTTGTGATATTTACCTCGGGTAATCTCATCTTTTCATCTCCCTCAATCTTTCCACCAAGTCTGATAAAAATCAGGTCAAAACTGTTCGAGTTGATCATGTCCCTGATTATGATCTTTGAATATTATCGGGCAAAAATCAGTCAACTGTTCTTATAGTTCTCAGTTATTTCACTAAATCTGGCGCAGTTCCGCCCAGTAGTTTTCTAATAATCGTGCCACCAAACTGACAGACATACCGGATGACAAACTGAACCACACAGAATTCTCTCGCACTTTGGGCGCGGGTGCATAAAAACGAGAAGGATGACAAAGTACTGTGGGTCCACTGTCTTGCAAATTTAATAATTTTTGTACATTGATGTATTTTATAATTCATTCTCAATAACAACATCAGATATTATACGACTTAAAAGAGGATATCTTGTAGTGAAAGAATTGATTCAGTGTATTGCTAAACCCACCATTTCGAAGTTTCTCCTTACCTGAATAAAATGGTCAGGTTCTGTTAGGAATTCATTAAAAATAATAATGTAGCCTGGCTGAAAGAGGTAATGGAAAAAAAAAATAAAATCATGTCTGTTGCATCTGTGAGGGGGAAGTGCAGGATATTGATAACTATTTCACTACGATAACCTACAGTATTATGCCGTTTATTCTCCCTGCTATCAGACAATATCGGTCAAGTTAGGAGGGCTCCCAGTGTAGAAGAAAGATCTGAACAAAAAAAATAGAGGAAAACTAGAAGAAAAAGTGAGAAAGGATCTTATCGGAAAAAGAAAAGAATCGGGCACAAAATGCATATATATGTATGAATTATAAACTAGCAAACGAAAACGAGCACGAATAACGCAAATGAAAAACTAGAAGGAAAACCTGAAGACAATGTACGTAGAGGAAAACTGGGGAAAAAGACATGAGCACATAGAATGCAGAGGACGACTAGAAGAAAAAAATTCATTATTACCACGTACTTTTTAATTTTTCTTTGGTGTCTCCAGACAAGTTTATTTAGCCGAAGGGAGACGTTTTGATTGGGAGGAATTAGATGTCTCATTTTTTAACCCATTGATCATCAGCAGTCTGTCCTAACCTGAATTCTATCATATGGTGGTAGACCGAGTAAAACGAGTCATGTCACCGTAGTTAAAGGGTTAAGCGTATACACACACACACACACACACACACACACACACACACACGTACGCGCGCTCGCGCGTCAGCCAAAACAACGTACAGTCAGGGAAAGTTCCGCATTACCCACCTCGCGAAGCACTGGTGTGAGACGGGTGAATATGAAGCAGCAGCCAGACCTCATGTGTCTGGTAACTGTGAGTGTGAAGCAAGGGGAGGTGGGGTATTAGGGACAGAGGAGGGTTTGGTGATCGGTAGGGAATCACGAGTAATGCTGCAGTGTATGACTTGGACGGTGTGTTTGAGTTAATTTAGTGAAGATATGTTGAAACATGGAATATGGGTGTAGCAGAGAGGAAAAGTTTGAATGTAATGGAGATGAGGTGTCTGAGGAGTATGTGTGGAGTGACGCGTATGGATCGAGTGTGAACTGATGAAGTGCGAAGGAGTACTGGAGTTGTTCGGGAGATGGCTGGTAGAGTTGAGCAGAGGGTGTTGCAATGGTTTGGGCATATGGAGAGAATGGATAATGAGCGATTGGTGAAAAAGATAACTAGATCTGATGTGAGAGGTGTAAGGCTGAAAGGAAGACCACGAATAGGATGAATGGACAGTGTGAAGAGAGCGCTGGATGCGAGAGGGATGTCTGTTGAGCAAGGAAGAGTGGCTGTGCGTGACAGAAATAAATGGAGAGAAATTGTGAATGAGTAAATGATGACGCAGCCCTGAGGGGATATTCTCCCGCATTTGGTCTGATCAGCTTTCAGGTCAGGTGCGGGTAAGGGGATGGGTCTGTTATGATGTGGCAGGGGTAAATCAGCTCTGCTGTCGGGCCCTGCTGCGGATGTCACTGATTGCATTGCGCAGTTGACCCTTGTGCGGTGTGGTACGGTGAGGATCTGTCCGTTCTCCCCTTTGGGGCTAAGATGCGAATGAATGTGTTTGAATGGATGAGTAAATGGGGAGTGTGTCGTCCTGTCTCGGCTACCTCCCTTTCCTTGGGGGAAGCAGCCTAGGTATATAGATAAATAGATAGATGTGATAATTATGATGCTAGCATTTTATATTAAAAAATACATAGATGTCTGTAGAGTTAGTGTTGTCAGGAATGTCATGAAGTTTGCTGGATTCGGACAGAGGTTTGAATGTCTTCATTTCCTGTCGACTTTAACATGAGACGTTTCCCCAGGAGATATTCGCAACGATATAACATATTCATATTTTGTGCTGACTCGAAAACAAAGCCACTGTAAATATATATATATATATATATATATATATATATATATATATATATATATATACAGAGAGAGAGAGAGTATACCTCTCTCTCTCTCTCTCTCTCTCTCTCTCTCTCTCTCTCTCTCTCTCTCTTCTTATAAATTTGTATAATTATTTATCCTCTGTCATCCCACTTTAAACATCCGCCTGCAAACATTTCCAGTGTTATTCTGGTAATTATTCATCTCGAACTTAGAGTCTAGGGTAGTGTGTAATAATTAAAAAAAAAAAAATCTATATGAGCGATTAACAGACTTTTCGTTTTCGTTTAGACAGAATGACGTGGGAAGTCCTAATTATAAGATCAATCTTTGTAACTATAATTCCTATCGAACATTACAAAACGAAGACAAAGAAGCATACCTTTGCCAGTAAACATGTATTATATATGCAGTAATGTAGACAGACTCAGAGGGCAGTGTAATACCCTACGAACAGCATATCGCTTTTGCACTTTTGAGAATACGTCGGACGCATTATCATTGGCTATTGATATTGTGACGTGAGCAACTCTCCAAACTCTCCCACCCCCGCCCACCCTCCCTCCCACTCACAGTTACCAGACAAGTGGGGTCTGGCTGCTGCTTCGTGACTGATCGTCGACCACCAGTGCTCCGAGCAGTGAGTAATGCAGAACTTTCCCTGACTGTAAATTATCACCTTGTCACGCTTCGAAGAGAGAGAGAGAGAGAGTGAGGGAGAGAGAGAGAGAGGGAAAGAGAGAGAGTCGCATGTCACAAGATGTCACACACATCATTTTTATATCACTAAAATCCGACACGCGACGAAGAATGAAAAAAGGAGTACAACGGATATAAATAATAAGAAAGGTATTCATGTTTTACAATTACAGGATAATCCAACCCTACCGTTCAAAGCGCGGAAGTTATTGAAGGCCGGGATATTTTGTACTTCTGGAAATGCTTCAAAATTTCAGGCAGCTACGTAGATCAGCTGTACCCTGAGAAGTGAGCATGAAATTCACTCTAGTTTTTTAGTTTGCTATTTAGCTTTCGTGAGCTCAAGACTTACCCACCTACCTACACACACACACACACACACACACACATTTTTATGAATCCTGAGCACGATAAGTTCCCAGTTCTCACATTTGTATGGTTACACCCGAGCGCGCCTAAGCGCAGCAGTGGTAGTGTATTCCTGTGTGTGTGTGTGTGTGTGTGTGTGTGTGTGTGTGCGCGCGCGCGCTTTAATCACTACTACTGTATTTCATGTGGAGTTCTGTGGAGAGACAGACAAGTGAGGAGTTTTGTGATGTTCATGTGGATGTGCCAGAAAGTGTTAGAAGTATCTTGCGATGCTGTGTTCATGTGAAGAGAATGGAATGAATGAGAAAGCAGGATCGTTTATGTGAGAGATAGAGAGGGGAGAGTGGGAGGGGTAGATCGAGGATAATGTGGAGAGATGGGGTGGAAGGGTATATGAATGAGGGTAGTACCAACTGGAAGGACACCCCGATGGCGGAGGAGAGTGGCATAGAGTCATTTTCTTTGCGGCCACACCCTCTTGGTGTGGCTATATATTGGCAGAGAAACAGATAGACAGATATGTTATATTGCCAGATGAATTCTGCTTAACAAAGGGAGATCTCTTGTATTGAAGGGCTAATTACAACCAAAAGTTCATTTATATCACACCGTTGACCTATCGCTTAATATGTCTTTTAAACGCTGAATAAAATCGTCCTGCGGTTATAAGAATGAAAATTAGTACAAAAAGGAGCATTTACTGAGTGCAACACCCATGCACACCAAATGGTAGGTTATATTTCGCAAAACCAAGCAGGTTTTTTACACCATTTCTAAGTATGTGCGTTGGTGTTGGTCATTTTGATACGTCCATTACAATTCGCAAAGTCAGGCGAAGATTTTTTTACACCAGTCCCAAGTGCAGGAGTGACCAGTAACTTTGGAACACTGTCTTGAACCTAATGAAATTTTGCTGAACTAATCAACAGCACCCAAGTTCGGCGAACTGCAGTTGTTGTTGTCTCGTTTCATTAGTTCAAAGTTCAAACGTCTAAAAGGAATATGGACTCAGCTCCACATGCTCGATGCTGTTCATTGGAGATTTCCGTAATAATACCGAAAAACAGATTATTTTTTAATATCATTTCCTGGTACAATCGGAGTTAAAAGTTTGGCCCCTGAGAAATACTTTCAATGATTGCTTTCAGCTGATTCTGTCTGATACGATGCGTCAGGGAGGAAAGTAACAGACATGTCATGACTAGTATGAAGCAGACGCGGTGGAGTATCAGATGACCTTTATCCCTGGCTGCATAATTGTTTTGATATCAGTAATATTCTGCAAAATAAAAAAAAAAGAAATAAAAATGACGCCAGTTTCAAGTAGGTGTTTCATGTTGCTCACTGGGGGATTTCCGTAACATTTTGCAAAACCTGACGATGGCTTTCTACATCAATTCTGACTACTGTTTAGTCTGATACAGAGGCTTGAACCTTTGGCCTTTGTAAATAAAGAGCGAATACTGATATATCACAACAATCTGAGCACTACTGTGAGGGTGCTTCAGGCGATTTTAATTTATGCACAGTAGCTTTAAAAATATCGTAACTGTTTTCATGTCATATCGGGTGTACCACCCAGGTTATCACTGACTTGTAAATTCAGCTGTACGTATTCCCCAGTGTTAAATTTCTATTTCCACCACATTTTGGAAAACCAGACGATCATTTTCGCCAGCATTTCCAGGCAGGTGCTTGTGTGTTGATCAGTGTGGCATCCCGTGACACCAGATAGTTTCACTGGCCTTAAAAATACCAAGAGCGTCAGTGACCATGATTTATCCACTCTCTACCAACGTTACTCTCTCCTCCTCCCCTTCCCCTTTCCCCTCTTTCACTTCCCCCTCCCCCTCCCCCTCCCCCTCTCCCTCTCCCTCTCCCTCTCCCTCTCCCTCTCCCATCCCCACTACCAGCAAAACCCAATTCCTCTCTCTCTCTCTCTCTCTCTCTCTCTCTCTCTCTCTCTCTCTCTCTCTCTCTCTCTCTCTCTCTCTCTCTCTCTCTCTCTAACTTATTGTATTTTATTATTATCATCATCTCGCAACCCCTCTTCCTCCAGTCTCCCTTCCCTTATCATTCCTTCCCTCCTCCACACTTTCTTTTAACTTCACCCTCCTCCCACTCCACAATTCTTAGTTTCCTTCCCCAGTTTCATAATTCTGCTTCTCGCTGCCTCTTTCTACCAGATCCTCGCTCATTCCTCGTCAGTTTCCCTTTCCATTCTGTTCTGTTGCGTCCTCTTTTCCACAACTCTGCCTTCCCAGTTTTGTAGCTCCCCTCCTCCAAATCACTTCCTCTCAACCATCCTTCCCGAAACGATCCTTCCCATTACCCCTTTCCCCTTCCTCTTTCCCCAGCTCCCTTTCCTTTCACTTGTGTTCTTTTCTCTAATCCTTCTCTCACAGCCTTCCTTTTGCCACAACCCCCACGTCATTCATCCCCCTTCTGCAACAGCCCATCTACCTCCAGCCTACTTGCACTCTTCCCTTGACCCTCTTTCTCTGAGCCTCAATTCTAAACCCTTCATCTACCCCAGCCCCTCTTTCCATTCCCCTTAAAACCTTTCACTCAGTCCTCCTCCTACATCCCTCCATCTATGCCCAGTACCCCTTCACTCTCCTTTTGACCCTCTTTCATTTAGTTGCCCTACAACGCTACATCTTCCCTCAACCTCCTCCCCTTTCACCCTAACACACCTTCCCAATGTCTTCTCTTTCTGTTTTCTTGCTTTCCTTATATTACTTCATTGTTACACTCCTTCTTCCTCCAATCCTCCAACACCTCTCACCTCTCCTCCTCCCCTTCCTCTCCACTCCTCAGTCCTTTCCCCACTTCCTCCTCCCCTCCCCACCCTCCTGCCACACCTCTCTGGCCCAGATAGGCGGCCCCTGGAAATTGAATATGTTATTTATGTGGTCGTGTGCTCGTTTTTTGCCTTGTCCTCCGACCCACCATTAACGCTGTATATATATTCCAAAATTTATATATGTGGACACTCTTCGCCATCGACTCTGCCTGCTTTCCAGTGATGCGGGTTATGAATTTTATTTTTCATTTACAATTTCTTATCTCTGTATATAAGTTTATTTTAAAATTTGCACTTTCATGCTTAATCGTTTGTTGTCAGTTGGAGAGGAATACCGTAGCTTTCCCGACTATAAGAGGTTAACTGTATTATCTCAAGACGCCAGGCATGTAAGATTGCCCGTTGTACAGTTTCTTCATTTTTTATGTTCGTCCTCTTAAAGACAGAATTGATTTGGATTTATGTTATAGTACCCTTCCTCCATTGCTCATCTTTACGTTGGCAAACACCATCCTATTTCATCCTTATCTGTCTGTTCAACCCCTTCCCTCTCGCTCTCCCCATTTCTCACTTAAGCACATATCTGATTTCTAAGAAAAAAAAACAAATCTGTGGCTTAAACTTTTCCAGTGTCAGCACCGCACCAAATACAACTCCTAACTCCACAGGGTGTACTTCTACCACTCTCACCCATTTCCCACTATCGTCTGTCCTGCCCACTCTTTTTTTTTTTTTCTTTCTTTCTTTCTCAAAACACACTAGAATCCTGAATTAAAGCCTCGTGTGATCATTGTAGTGCGCAGTAGATTTTTTCTTTTTTTGGGGGGGATGGGGGAGCTGATTTCGTGAGTTGCACCTACTCTGTTAGAGAATGTGGTCCTTTTCACGATAAGTTAATAAGGTGCAAGTAAATCTTTCATCATATAACGCATTAACTCGCACTTCTTATCGCTTTTCCAAACCACCAATGAGACAGCAACATACAGTAGATACATTTTTTGTTTTTAATTGGCCAGTTTCCAGTTGATTGTCACAATATTGTGACGAGATCATAAAGTACTGCATTTTGAACGCTCTCCCCAGCGATACAAATTTCATACCTGTATTCCTGTACATAAAGAAATTTGTTCCATGGCTTTGACTCATTTTTCTCTATGACCTTGGGGTTGACCTGAGCGTGTCGACCACTAAAACGAGGGCACACTGTCAGTTGGAGAACATTCATTTGACACTTCAGCTGCCAAAATTGATACATAATATACATACAGTAATTGCGGCTTGTAGAGAAAGAACGAACGGATGAACAGAAAACTCGTTCCAGCTAAGCCGCCCAAGGACCTCGACATTGTATTCGGAAGTTCTAGGGAAAAACAATCATGTATCGGATATCATTGCTGGATCCATCTTATTTATATTTCATGGCTTACTCGGCGTGCTGTGAAGCAAGCCCAGTGAATCTGAGTGCATCTGATGTACTTCAGGGTCTGGAATGACCTGAAAGGATCTGAAGTTAATTAAATACAACAAAATCGACACAATTTAGGCTGAAGAGCAAGTCAGTTGATCTTGATTTATTTTCTTTATGGCCTGAACTCTCCTTAATGGATGTTAAATAAACCTAACTGCGCCTTAACCAACAGAAATATGCAGGAGTAACTGTGACTGGGTATGAACATGACTGGGCTGACCTAAGGAAACTAGAATGGGCCGAGACTGGTGTAAGTGGTTCTGATTGGACTTGAATGAACCTGAATAGGCCTTAAACAATCTCAGTGAACGTGAAACTGGATTAATAAACCCGATAAAATTAAACCGTCTGAATGAACGTGAAATTGGATGAATAAACCCAATGAAATGTCCTGAATAAATCCGATGATCCTGAACAAAGACGAACAGGCGCCATACAACCACGAGTGACCTGAAAGGATGTAAACGGAACAAAATCACCATGCGTGTCCGAACGTACGGTCAGCACCAAAAGTTCTGTCACCTGTCCTGCTTCTCTCTCCATGAATTTAAAAACCAGACTAGCAAAACCGCAGCTCTCTACACAAATGACATTGATGAACATTTAAATAAAGACATCAATGTCTGTTATATGTTACTGCAGACGTAACTGATTTTTTAAAAGTCATTGGAGAAGGAAGTAAACGAGGTAACAGGACTTTTGTCTGCTACTGTACCTAAGTGGAAATGATTGTGCTCTTGCTAGACCTGCCTACAGTATATCTCAGTGGTCCGGTTGTGCTTAATGTAATAGAGGTTCCGTACATGAAACGCCACCAGAAACATAGGAAGGTAACCTAATCGTAAATGTCCTTGTATTCGGTAGCTTAGCGTGTGGTCTCAGTACCACGCACTAGGCAGTAATTGAACTGGTTATTACATATTTATTTATTTGTTTATTTTTTGCGGGAAAAGTCTGGGAGCTTTCGGCAATGTTCTGCTATCTTAGTCATGTAATTTTTATAGCCGTTGTTGAGATTGTGATTTTTTTTCTAGTATCGTTTTTAGTTTGTGGTCTCTTTTTTTTTTATGGTAATTTCATCCTTGTGTTGTGTCTGTATTGTTGTTAATCGTAACTAGTTATTAATGCTTTAATAACAAATTATTGTTGATCTTTCTATATTTTTTGTACAGATTAGTACAGTATGTTACCATCACTACACTGCATATACCGTACTGTTATAGTTTGTTTTTTACCTATATGTTTCGAGATATACCTATGTGAATTTATTCTCATGTTTATTAATTCATTTCAGTTAATACTTCGTCCATGCTTTAATCAGTGTTCCTGTAGTATTATTTAAGCTTTGCCATATAAATGGCGAAGCTTACTGTTTTCATAAGCATTATTATCTTTCTTTGCACTTTTTTTTTTTCCTGGCTCTTCGTGATAATAAAGAAAGGTACCCTAAGACAACCCAAGGACTTGTGCCTAATGTAAACGACCATGACGTATTTTTGAAGGTCTTATACTCATTTCTGGTGCAAAAATTGCATACTTGAAACTGAAATATCTCAGAAACTAATTCAGATACAGATATTTGGTTGAAAATCCTCTGATGAAAAAGTTCGCTGAGAATTTTGCCTAAATATTTTGCCGTTTAGCCAAGTGGAAAGTATCGAATGCAGATCTGCTCAGTGGTTTATTTGTAACATGTTTTAGAGAAAACCACAAAAGCTGTAAAGCTGTAACTTTACAGAAGTATAGCTGTGGTCCCTCGCATTATCAGAAAGGAAGGTGGTTACAGTTTAGTATACAGTTAGACAGTTATTGAGATAAGTGCAAAATGTACCCATGCTTGCGAAGACAATTAATACAATAAAATTATAGTTGTGGCAAAGCTTCCTTACTGTGGCTACACAATGAGTAAATTAGCAACTAGTTAAAATTTTGTTTTATATTGTGGTTATTATTAGGCACATGAGAGGTGGGGTAGGGGGTTGACTGAGAATTTTCAACGAAAGAAAATTTTTTGGAAGGAGGTGAAGAGTGTGCGAAAGGGGGAGTCTGGGAAGGAAGAGCAAGTAAAAGCAGAGGGTGGAAGGATGTTAACTGAGATGGATGCAGTAAGAAAGAGATGGACAGAGTATTTTGAAAGATTGTTAAATGTAGAGGAGGAAAGGGAGGCTGAGATTGTGGCAGATGGATGGGTGCAAGGAATAAATGTGTTGGGGGAGTTGAATGATTCTTTAATCACGATGGAGGAAGTGCAAGAGGCAGTAAAGGAGATGAAAGCAGAGTAAGCTGCAGGTATGGATGGGTGTCCTGTTTGAAAGGTGGTGGAGCGACTATTGTTAAATGGTTAGAAAGATTGCTGAAAGTGTGTTCTGTGAGGAGTATGGTGCCGATTGACAGGACAAGTGTGTGTGTGGTTCCATTGTATAAAGGTAAGGGTGATAAGTATGAATGTACTAGCTTTAGGGGTATAAGTATATTGATTGCTGTAGGTAAGGTGTTGGACAGAGTATTGATTAAGAGAGTTGGAGAGTTGGACTGGTGATAAGCATTGTAGTTTTAGGAGAGGGAGGGGATGTGTAGATCAGGTGTTTGGTGTGAGACAGGTGTGTGAAAAGTTTTTGGCGAAAGGTAAGTATGTGTTTTGACCTTTCATGGATTTAGAGAAAGCTTATGATAGTACTGATAGGGAGGCCTTGTGGACTGTTTTGAGATTGTATGGACTACAGTAGGTGGTAGGTCGTTAAAAGGAATGAAAAGTTTTATGTAAATAGTAGAGCGTGTATAAGAGTGGGAAATACTGTGAGTGATTGGTTTCTCATGAAAATGGGGCTGTGGCAGGGATGTGTGATGTCGCCTTGGTTGTTTAATACATGGTGTTGTAAGGGAGGTGAATGTGAGAGTATTAGGTGGAGGTTTGAGTCTGGTGAATACTGATGGCAGAGAGTGGAATCTGGATCAGCTGCTGTTTGCAGATGATATTGCACAGGTGACTGAATCGGAGGAGATATTGAGACAGTTGGTAGAGAAGTTTGGAAGGGTGTGTGAAAGGAGGAGATTGAGAGCAAATGAGGGTAGCAGTAAAATGATGAAGTGTACGAGGATGGTAGATGGTAGGAGGATGAATGTAGGTTTGAATGGTGAGTTACTTTCAGAGGTAGAGTGTTTTAAGTATTTAAGGTCACATGTTGCTGTGGATGGAAAAATAGATGCAGTGGTGAAGTTTAGAATGAATGAAGTAGGAAAGGTGCTGGGAGGAGTGAAAAAAGTGTTTGGACGTCATTCGCTTAGAATGGATGTAAAGAGAAGGCTGTATGAGGGTGTTGTGGTATCAGCTGCCTTATGTGGGGCTGAAACATGGAATATGGCTGTGGCATAGAGGAATAGTTTGAATGAAATGGAGATAAGGTGTCTGAGGAGTATGTGTGGAGTGATGCGTATGGATCGAGTGAGAAATGATGAAGTGCAAAGGGAACTGGAGTTATGTGGGAGATGGTTGATTGAGTTGAGCAGAGACTGTTGCAATAATTTGGGCCCGTGGAGAGCATGGATAAAGAGCGATTGGTGAAAAAGATAACTGGATCGGATGTGAGAGGTGTAAGGCTGAGAGGAAGACCACGAATAGGATGGATGGACAGTGTAAAGAGAGTGTTATGCGAGAGGGATGTCTGTAGAGTAGGGAAGAGTGGCTGCGCATGATAGGGATGACTGGAGAGAAGTTGTGAATTAATAAAAGGTGACGTAGCCCCGGGAGGATATTCTCCTGCATTTGGTCTTGTCAGTTGATCAGGTCAGGTGCGGATAAGAGGATGGGTCCATTATGATGTGGCAGGGGTAAACCAGCTCTGCTTTTGGGACCTGCTGCAGCTGTCGCTGATTGCACTGCACAGTTGGCCCACGTGTAGTGTAGTGCGGTGAGGATCTGTCCCCTCTCCCCTTTGGCCTAAGATACGAGTAAATGTGAGTCTGTGGATGAGTGAATAGGGGGTGTGTCGTCGTGTCTCGGCTACCCACCTATTTTGGGGGAAGCAGCTTAGGTATATAGATAGGCAGATTAGGCTTCGTGTTACAGTTCTTTGTTTATTTGAATACTGTATGGAGATTCCCTCTGTGTATTCAGTGTTGAGATTAATATTATTATTCTGTATTTGTTCAGTTAAATGTGTGTGCAGTTGATTTGCCGTTTTCAGAAATTATTGCATTTGTCAGTTTGTCTGTTATACACACTTAATTTATTACCATTATTACTAGTCTCATTATTTATTTACATTTGTTATCATTATATGCATTGGATATGTCGTCATTCTCTCTAGTAGAGTCAATAATTACTGTAATATATATCTATTTTTTACTTATTTGTTTACCGCATAGGAATTTACTAGTGTCATTGCCTCCTATGACTCACTTTTAGCTAAATAATGACGTCTGGCGATAGACGGAAAAATGCTAGAGTTGTACCAATCATACAAGAGTTATGTTATTAATTGTTATTGTTTTTTGCGTAATTTTCATTTCCCATTTTTTATTATATTACAGCAATGCATTTATTTCAGGGGATATGGTCCTTGTTTTGTATTGAGCGTATAACTATTTGATATTTTCAGAAGGGTTCGGTCATGTGGGGGAGACTGCACTAATTCTATTCGTTCCCGATGAAAATTGAAAGCTATTCTCTCTCTCTCTCTCTCTCTCTCTCTCTCTCTCTCTCTCTCTCTCTCTCTCTCTCTCTCTCTCTCTCTCTCCTGACTTTTATTTTTTTACGTATTCTGCCAACACTTCTCTCTTTAATGTTAGCATCGACTCTCTCTCTCTCTCTCTCTCTCTCTCTCTCTCTCTCTCTCACAGTGTAGCTGAACATTTTATATGGGTATGACGTTGCTTTGTCACTCATCCTTCCATATACAAATATCGATTTCAATAATTCGCTTTTGAGGGATATGAAAACTTTTGGAAAATTTGTATTAATACTGATTGAACAATACTTTAGTTGTTTTCGTTTTGGTATTTCTGACACACACACACACACACACACGCACGCGCACACACACACACACACACACACACACACACACACACACACACACACACACACACACACACACACACACACACACACACACACACACACACACACACACACCAGTTTTTATATTCTTTGGCGTTTGGGATAAAATACAAAGAAATACACAGATGGTACGTGGAGCGCATGTAGACTGAGAGATGGAATAGAAGAGATTATGGGAGTAAGGTACGAGTAGTTGGTAGGAGGAGAGAGAGACCGAGAACGAGGTAGAAAGACAAGGTGCTGCAATATGTAATGGAGGATGTTGTGTCTTGTCAGAGGGATTGTTACTGAGTAGGGAGGGAAACGTCTGGATTTGTTATATCGAGTCGCCACTTACATGATCAAGAGTCAGTTAATAATACTGATAGAAGTTTTCTTCAGCTCTTGCAATCTTATGCTGTTTTATTCAGCTTTGGAATGGCACCTTGGTATTGAGTGGGTAATGAAGGCTATATCTTCTCTTTCCTTTTCGAAAAATCTGACATGAATAAAAGCTTCTGGACATAGCTAGGACAAAATTGAAAGAATATTCTCGAATGTAATGGATTAAGGAACACTGATGTGACTGTTTTATGGTGAACATTTGCTTATTTTCCTCCCTTCCTCCACCCCTCTTTCCTACCTTTCCTCTTCACTTCTTCCCCTCTTCCTCTATTAAGTTTCTCATTCCCCTTTCCTCCTGTCTCTCCTCCTTTATCCCTCATCCCTCAATTTGTCCTTTCATCTTCCATCCCTCTTTCCCTTCCTCTTATTCTCCTACTTTCCCTTTTTCTCTTTCCCTTTTCCTCCATTCCTTCTCCTTACTCTTCAACTTCCCATTTCCCTCCCCTCCATTACCCCTCTTTCTTCGTCCTTTCGTTGTCTCCGTTGTTCATTACCCCTCTTGCTTCCTCATCTCTTCCTGTTTTTTTTTTTCTCTTATACTTCCTAGCTTCATCCATCCCTCTCCCCAGCTACCTCTGTTCCCTTGCTCTTTCCTTTTCTCCTCCATCCATATTTTTCCTTCTTGTCTGTTTCCTTTTTCTTAGTTTATCTTCCCACACTTTTCTGCTGCGCCTTGTCACCTGCTTCACCCCTCCCTTCCGCCGCCTCCTTTTTCTTCCTCCTTCCTCTCTCCTTCTTTTCTCACTTGTTTTTCACCTTTCTTCCTCCTTTCTCGTCTCTCCTCCGTTTCTTATTTCTTCCTCTCATATCTTCTCTCCTTCAAGCCCCCCTTTCGTTCCCTTACTCTCTTAACCCTCGTTTTCCCCTTCTCTTTCCCTCTTTCCATCATACTTTCCTTCTGCCTTTCCTCACACTTTTTTTTTTTTCATCATTTCCCCATTTCCTCTACTCCTCCCTAATTTCCTCGTCGATTTCCTCTCCCATTGTCTCTTCTTCACTCTTGCCTCCCCTCCTCTACCTCTCCCCCCACGTTCTGTCCTACCTCCCCTCCCCTTTTTCTCTCCTCGTGTACCTTCCATTTCATCATTTTCTTTATATTTCATCTCAAGCATTCCTCTCCTACTCTCTCGGCTCGCCTCCCTTTTTCTCCCCACACACAAACTTTTACGGCCTTAATTCTATCTTTTTTCTTTTTTTTTTAAACGCTTCCCACAACAACTTCAGGTCGGGAAAGTTATTCTCTTCTTCTTCTTTACGAGACGATTCAGTCCAGTTTATTACATTACTCTGGCATAGATGTGTGTTGATGAAGACCGCCACTAACAGCAGCAGCAGCAAAATAAACATCCTCAACGACAGACATCGAAAGCAACAAGAAGAACAGCAGCAGTATCAACAGCATCAGCATTATTATCAACATCAACAATAACACCCTCTCTGCACCATCCTTTATAACCTCTTCCTCAACCCCTAAAACTCTCCTCTTGCCCTCATTCGTTCCTCATCTCTCCCTTCTTGTTTTCCTCACGTTCCTTTCCTCCTCCTCGGTTTTTTCTTTCTCTTTTACTTCTCTGCTTCACCTATTCTTCTTCTCCTCTTTTCCTTCCTCCGTCTACTTTTCTCTCCGTTGCCCCTCTTCTCTCCCTCCTCTTCACTCTTCGTTTATCATTTCTATCTTTCTCCCTTCTTCCTCTTCTCCTGTTCCTCTTCCCATCTCTTTTCCTCTTTGCCTATATATACCTCTCCCATCCCCCTTTGCTCCTCTTCCCATCCTTCTTCCTCTCCTCCTTTACTCCTTTTCCCAGTCCTTTCCTGTTTCCTTTACCCATCCACCTTTCCTCTTCATTCTCTTAATCCCTCTCTCCTCCTCTCCCCTCCCCTCCCTTTTTCTTTTCTTCCCCTTCCCTCCCTCTTTTCTTTCCAGTGTTCCCTCCCCTTTTCCTCTCCTCTTACCTCTCTCTTTCCTCTTGTTCCCTACCCCTTTTCCTATCTTCCCCCTCCCCTCTCCCCCAACCCCACGTTCACCCCTTCCTCAGTTTAACGTCATCATCCCCTGTGCAATCTCACATTTACGACCCTCCCTTCCACAGCCCTTCCTAAGCACCTCACTTTCAATAGAGATACAGGAAATTTTACCTCATTCAGAACGCCGAATACAGCCCCTTATTGTCCCCCATCATTAATCCCTTCAGTCCGAGAACGTCCTTCATGCTGTGTCTCATTCTTGTTGCTGCCAGACGATTTTATGCAGTTTAGGAAAACTCTGTAGTAAAGTGAATGTATGACCACTCCATTTCAAAGGTTCTCCTATACTGAACAAAAACGAAATGCAAAATACATCTTCGGACTGAAGGGGTTGACTTCCCTTTAGCGTTATTATCCTCCATTTATCTCACTTGCGCTTTTCATTTACTCTCCATTGACTCTTACTTGCTCAGAACGTTACCAGTCGATTTCATTCAACACAGTTATAACCATTTGCGAGGGGTCAGTGGAGACTATCTAACCCCTGCATTTGGATATATTTCTCAAAGTGAGCAAAGGAATCTGTTGAAGCCAAGAATATGATAGAAAAAAATATATATCATTGGATGCAAGGGGACACAATTCTAACCAACGAAATATTATTTCCCTCCCCTTTTTCCATTAACACATACCATGGAATCCTTAGTTAGTCTCATACTCCCCAAATAACGCCTTCAGTGTTGAGTTTCTTTACGTCGACATCGAGGCAAATAAACTAGCAGCGGCCCTTAGTCGTGCTCAGTCCCACCCCAGCATTCTCAGTCACCTCTCCCTTCCGCCTGACGTCTCCACAAATTCATATTTATGGCACCGTCACTCTTCATCATCCTCAGCCTCACTTCAACGTTCATATTTTCATACTTTCCTTTCCCTTTTTATTCTCAGATGGGGTCATAATATAGTCAATGTTGTAGGCTTTCTTATACCTCTTCTTTAGCGATATATTTACTCTAGTGCACCTAAAGATTCTTCTGCATATTATCCGTGTCCCAATAATACTGTAATAAATTAACGTACAAATGCACCATTTCGAAGAATGGAATGGCAAGTTGGGTGTTCAAATAAGACCCTCAGTCCTATGCTCTGGGTGAGGGTTCAGCTTTAGAAAAACAGCTTGTTTGAAATCTTTTACCCTTTCAGTCATATGACTTGTTTCTTGATTTATTCTTGCAACTAGCAGACGATTTTTTCCGGCTAGGTTACTTATCGCTGTGAAGGAGTTAAGTCTATTTGCAACAATTCCGCTTCGAAAAATCACTCCTTAAACTGAACAGAATCCTCTGACAGTAGTCCATCCATCCACCCATCATCCAATCCTATGTCGCCCCACGAGGAGCTTAGGAACCTGGGGCTAGGCAAGTTGGTCATGACAGTTAAGATGAGAGTGACCAGCCTCACTCATCCCTGAGTGGAATTACGTGAGCAATAAACCCCAACCATCCCTTGGATATAAACCTGCACCGGTTTAATCCGCTTGGAGTACCTTCATTACCCACTAAACCACCAGGCGCTCAAATCTGGTCATACGGTTACCACCCAGCGTTGCAAGTGGTTTCTTGGTGTACAGGAAACAATTTAGCATGTCACTCAGTGTAGAGTCAACCGTAGGCAGAAGGAAGAGGAAAGAATGAAAGAAAGAAAGACAGAAGAGGAAGTGTAAAGTCACCCATAGGCAGAAGGAAGAAGAAAAAATGAAGGAAAGAAAGACAAAAGAGTACGGATGGAAGAGAGGAAAAGGCAGACATCCAAAGCAGCACTACATCGAGTGAGTGGATGGTGAGCGCCCCCACCTACCACAACGGTAGCAGTAATGAAATATTATGTTCTTGAGCTGAGAGGTTTTAGGGATACTGTATATATTCCATAATCAGCTGTATATTTCATCTCCCTGATTTAAACGGAAGGGACTGAGCAAAGCAGTTAACCATAATAGAGATGTTTTTATATTCATTGTTATGGCCCTACTTTCAGAATGTTCTCGTGTGGCTCAATAGTTATGTGCTGGAGTTCTCACCCGATTTGCTGAAGAGAATGATGACATCTGCAAATATGAGCCTGTTTAAGCAGTTCACATTTTGCGTTAATAGTTGTCATCCTGGTCTGATTTTCTTGTATCCTTTTTATGCTCACTGAAAAAGTATGGTAAAATCGTGTCACTATGCGTAACACTTTTTTTTCAACGTTTTCCTTCATTATTGTTGATTCGTTTCACACTTTTATGTTTTCCTCTTTCAGTGTCTTTATCGTCTCAACCCATTGTCAGCACAAAGATGATTATTCCCTCAAACTTCGCCCCTCTCTCTAACAAAATTCCTACTCCAGATCTCACCATTTCCCTCTCTTTTGAAAATTTCATCCCTACCTCAGCTCACATTTTTCCACTTTCCTCGCCACCCCACCCACCATCTCTCTTTCCCCACTAACCCTCACTCTTCCTTCTGTCCTTCCCCAGCTCTCGTTTCCCTTCCCTCATGCCAGCCTCACCTTTAACCCATCCTGTCCTCCATCCTCACAAGCTACTCCCCTCCCCTCTCTCCCCTTTCCCTCTTCCTGAACCGTATCCTCTCCCTCTTCTTTTCAGTTTTACCTGCCTCCGCTCTCCCTTCCTCCTCTCTCTTCTAATCTAAATTCTTCCCTCTATCTTTCCTTTTCCCTTTCCCTTACCAACCTCAGTGATTCCTCTTCTTTCTTTGCCCCCCCCCCCTCGTCAACTCCCTCTTTCTTCTTTCCTCCAATCTCATTCGTCTTTCACTCTTTCTCTTCCCCCTCTTTTTGTTATCCTGCTCACTTCTCTCCGTCACCAGGCCTTACAGGTCCTTTTTTTCCTCTCTCCTTCCTCTCCAATTCTTCGTATCCCTTCTAACCTCAACGACGCCCTTTCTTCTCCTCAGTGTAAGTCCAACCCTCTAAGTTTCCTCTCAGTTTTTCTCATCCAGGATAGTAGTGAATCACCCACTGCAGGCTCAGAGGCCTAAGTTAGGGAGATGAGCATCGCGTGTAAGCACTTCATGGCGACTGCCCCTCCCCAGCCCTCTGGCTTCCTTCCTTGCCCAACTTTTCATGTCCCATCATTTTTCTCATCGACTCCTTTCCCTCTCTTCTCATCTTCCATTCCTCGACCTCATTCACTCCTTAACCAAGTTTCTTCTCACAGACTCCTTTCTTCTGCATTCTATCTCTCTTCCCCTAATATTCATTCTTTCACTCTTTACTCTTCTCTTTCAACTTTTTTTTTCCTTCACAACTTTCCAGTTCCCTCTCCAGTAATTATCTTTCCCTGCGTCCTTTTCTCTTTCCAAGCCTTCCTGGATTCTGTCTCCCAGATTAACTGTTCTTGCTGTCTCTCCTTTCCTCGTCAACTTTCCCTCACGAACTCCATTTATCCCTTCTCTCACCAGCTCCTCTTTCTCTCAGCTTCATCCACTCTCTCTCTCTCTCTCTCTCTCTCTCTCTCTCTCTCTCTCTCTCTCTCTCTCTCTCTCTCTCTCTCTCTCTCTCTCTCTCTCTCTCTCTCTCTCTCACCCATTTTAATTATACATCTCCCTCCCCACTCCCCTCACCAAAAAAAGAAAAAAAAACGGAAATAAGCAAAATCCTGTGTTGACAATTACCAGAGCGTATCCGTAGCGTTGGCGGGACTTAGCACGGGAGGTCATGGCAGCAATAACGCGGCCTGACACCAATAACGACGCGGTAACGAGGCGGGGATGGCTAAGCAAATAATAGGCAAAATATAAAGCGGGGCAGGGAGGGAGAGGTGGGGGAGATGGGAGGAAACGCACACACACACACACACACACACACACACACACACACACACACACACACACACACACACACACACACACACACACACACACACACACACACACACACACACACACACACACACACACACACACACACACACACACACACACACACACACAGAGGAAGACAAGCACAAACAGACAGACACGTAGACAGACGGATAGACAGATAGCTAGACAGCAGTCAGATAAATAGATGCTGGAGGTACGCACGCATTCAGGGTGTGCATACATGAGACTAAGCAAACTCCTGAGTACACATTATCATCATCATCAGCAGCAGCAGCACCATAATGTAATAGTCCTTTATAAAAGAAGGTCTTCCCAGATGTCTCCACTTCGACCTACTGAGTGTTAACTAGTCATTTTATTTTCTTATCCAGATAGCCTGATAACGTACTTTTCTTTTCTTTTCTTTTTCCCATACTTCCAGACATTTTCATTCAGTTCCTAGTAGAGCCTTAGGTGAAGTGCTGACCTAGTGCTATATCTAATCCCTCCACTTCATAGAGTTTCTCCTAAGTTGAGTAACAGTAGTTGCAAATAGTCGCGCTAAATTATATTGGTTGGTTAAAATCGTGTGTGTTACAAGAATAAGCTAAAAAGGGACGTCTTCGGGCTGAGGGGGGTTAATGTAGACAGCTGCTAACCTACTCCTTCCTAAGCTGAGTAAAACAGTTTGGCGGTGGTCAAAAGGAAATGATAGGTTTGGTATCTTTTTGAAGGAGTGCATGGAGACTTTGTAATACCGTCAGTACGAGTGGTTTCTCCTAAGGCAGTTGTCAGAATGAGATGAGAATTATGCCCTGCTAGTAAATGGGTTAATGGAAATAGTTCCCAAGCTCTTGAACACATATGCTACACTTTAGAATTTTGCTGCAAAGATAAAGAGGTGCTGAGAGAGCGTGAAAGGAGGTAGAGGAAACGGGATGGGAGGAGGTGTAGGACAGTGTGGAGTGTGTGTCGAGAAATGGGAGGTGATGAAATGTGAGTGTGGATAAACGTTGGATATGGTGTGGGAGTATGCGAAATGGTGTGGGAAGGTGGGTGGTGATGTGGAAAAGTGGAGAATGGTATAGGAGCGTGGGTAATGATATGAGAATGTGACGAGTGGTGTGGGAAATGGGAAAGGCTGGTGGTGTGTGAAGTATGGGGTGGAATGGGAGAGTGGGCGGTGGCGTGGGAAAGTAGAGACGGTGGTGTTGTGAAAGTGGGGGTTGATATGGAAAAATGGAGGGGTGTGTGGAAAGAGGGTGTGGAACCGTGGGAGGTTAAGTGGAAAAGAGGTGTGTGTGAAACAGTCGGAAGCTGTGAGAGAAAGTATGGAGGTGATGTGGAAAAGTAGGAAATGGTGTAAGAAAGAGGAGAATGTTGTGGTAAGTGTTGGTTGGTGTGGGAAAGAGGGGAATGATGTGGTAAAGTGTGGGTTAGTGTGACGTAGGAAAGAAGGGGTGGCGTGAACTTGTGAGAGATGGTATATACAGTAATCAGGGGCATGTGCAGTGTTATTATTGGCCCAGCGAAACTGAAGTCGCTGAATTGGGCAAACTTATATAGTCAATCACCATTATGCAGTACCGGATAGTGTGGGGGACCTATAACCAGCAGGTGTCACTTAACAAGGAGCAAAGTTACCCCAGTATGCCTCGTAAGGAAGAGTTATGACCTTCGTGTTTCACCGAACACCTTCTAAATATGTGTTTATCAAAAATGTTGACTGAATGACTGGATTACGAGGAAGGCATCCAAATTTTTCTCCAAAGTACAAGGTGCTTAAAAAAATAAATAAATAAATAAGTAATCCAGTTTTATTAGTTATTGTTCTCTTTTTCAGGATATAAAGAGAATTTACTGAATTGTCACACAGGTAAACTACAAATACCGTGAAACATACAAGGGAGCATCAGACGAAAACATCGCGTGGTGATTTGAGACCGATTCCATCATAACTGTGAGACGTCGATTCACATTTTTTTACTCGTAAAAAAGTTCACAAAGAAGGGCTTTGTGTATGACCAAAATAGGAACCAGTCTGGTCGACCATAAAAATCATGAACCCTTAAAAACGTAACCCAGACCCTTACCTTTGTACTGAACAGGCCAAGGAAGTCATTACGAAAATTAATCGAAGTGATATCCAGCGAAGTATGGGAATTGATCTCAAACTAATTCCACACAAGATCACTGTTCTTCAAAAGCTAGCTGTTGATAATAACCAAAAGCTCCTGGATTTGTGCATATGATTTTACGATCGCAGGGAACGGTTCTTGGCAGGATGGATGAAATTTGGTCTAAGGATAGCACACTTTATTTATTAACTTCTTGAGCCCGGGGACGTCCTTTGTGTGTGTGTGTGTGTGTGTGTGTGTGTGTGTGTGTGTGTGTGTGTGTGTGTGTGTGGTTCTAGCCACCTTCTGACGATTTTAGTCATTTTCAATAAACTCATTGAACAAAATTAATTAAAATAGCCTTGATAAACACTTTCAGTATTAGAGACTTTTCCTAAGTTGACTAAAATCGTTCGGTAGCAAAATGAAAAAGGACTGCACTTGGATTACAGAGAGGCGGTTTTGTCACTGGCCATAACAGCTAAATTAACACCTGAAAGTCACTGAAAGGTCTCGAATAGGTTTAAAAGTCATAGTTCTCTGTTAATTAAATTCAAAGAAAGGAATGTTGCGACCTTATTGGTTTAAGAATGAATGCGTTTGAACAGTGATATCTACAGGGAGAGGAATATTCACCGGCAGTTGAAGACAGTTTGGGGGCTGTTCATTCCGCTAACTAAATGAAATCTGTTTGCTTTATGCAAGATGGTGCTACATCTCATAAAGGTCAAGAAATTACCACCTTGAAGGTAAAATTTCACAGCCACGTGATCAGTGCTGGCACCACTCATGAAAGTGCTCTTCGCCGTAATGATCTCAGCCTTTTCGATTTTTTATTTTGGGATGCTGTGGAATACTGGGTTTATAGAGATTTCCGTCGAGCTGAATCTGCCCTAAAAAAATGTCCTATACTCGTACAGTGACTCTCGCCCGCCTGAGGTAGAGTTATTGAGAAATTTGGCATCAGAATTAAGTGATCGTTCCAGTCGATATGATGCTTCCATTGGAAATATCAAATTCGGGCGATTAGCATCGAGTGAACAACTACAGTTTTTGTGTGAATTTCACTAAGTTATCTTTCCTTTCGCGAGGCTGAAATTTCTTGAAGCTGTACTGTAAATATCTGGGTGTTATTTTTATTCCATTACCTTGTACAACACTCAACTGTCATTTTGCATCCTGGTCCATATTTTCATTTCTAGGTAATGAACAAACTTCCGTGAAATATGACAGTCCAAACGTTTAATGGTTGGAATTAAAAAGTTGTTTTAGTGAATTTATGTTCTGCATGTGGAAGTCGTTGAAAGTTAAATGTCTATCTATCTATTGCCAGACGCCATAATCCCGTAAGGGGTGACAATTTTTGTTTTACGGGAAGGGGCACTAACCCTCCACCAACCCTCTTGCTGACACGTAGGGGAGCACGTATGGTTTGGATATATGGTTGCCACCCAGCGTTGTAAATGGTTTCTTGGCTTACAGGAAACCATTTGGCTTGTCACTCAATGTGAAGCCACTTGTCAAGGAATGAAACGCAATACGAAGTGACAGGAAAGATGGGAGAAATAGGAAGAGAGGGGGGAAGCACAGAAAAAGAATGATAAAGGCTAAGGAAGAAGTAGGCAGCACTACATCGTGAGTGGATGATGGTCGCCACCACCTACCACGAAAAACAAACTAAAATAATGAACAAACTTGCATGAAATCTGACTCAGTCCAAAGGTATTATAGTAGGAATTAAAAAGTTGTTTTAGCGTATTTATGTTCTGCATATGGAAGTCGTTGAAAGTGAAATATGAAAAAACTGAAATATTTTACAAGGAAAATAAAACCTTTACCCATGCTTTCAAGGGTTCCGATCTTCACCAGTTCTCCTTGTTATGCGCCACTGGCAATGAATATCTAAACCGTACATCTTAGGGTGTCTGCTTATAAACTCATCATTACTCCCTTCACTTTCCTCCCACATCTTGCAGCGTCCTTCACAAGTCATTACAAAACTCACGGGATTGGCTATGGCACGCCTAACATTTGTTTTATCTATAGCTTGTGAGTGGTCCTACATAAATCTTGCTTAAAGTATCTTTTAAAAATTTGCGTCATTCTTTCTACTCGACACAGTCCTCCAAACGATTGTCCTCTTACCGTCAACGCAACACACTTCAGTCTTCAATCATCCCATATTTTTCATTCCCCTTTGTCTCCTGACCTACAGTACTATGGAAATGCCCATTTTCATCTAGATGGACTTAATAGAACCCAGCCCACCATTGTGTTCAACATTTTATACCTCATTTACTGGGAACAAATGTGGCAAATGGATTTTAATATTGGCAAATGCAAAGGTTCAAATATTGGGGGTAAAAATGAAAATTTTACTTACACTGTGAATAATACTCAGCTTCAGAATATGAATTGGGAAAAAGATTTAGGAATTATGGAATGTTCTAGAGGGGCTGGCCCACAGGCTGCCCTACTGCATAGTCAGCTGGTTGTGCTATGTGCAATTGTGCATATTGCGCTTCTCACTCGTAAGGACAAAATGTGTGTGTGTGTGTGTGTGTGTGTGTGTGTGTGTGTGTGTGTGTGTGTGTGTGTGTGTGTGTGTGTGTGTGTGTGTGTGTGTGTGTGTGTGTGTGTGTGTGTTTGGCCAAAATATCTCGATAAGTTGTGGACGAGTTTTCACCATAGCTTCAGGAAATAGCAGCTATCTGCATGTACTGAAGCCTATTACTTTTGACGAGGATTTGCTTAAAGACCGAATGCCAGCCGTCATATTTTTTTCTTTCCGACAAGGAGAGTATATTTTCACCCCTCTTTGTTTGTTTGTTTGTCTGTCTTATCAGGATTACTCAAAAACTAAATGAGAGATTTGGACCAAATTTGGTGGATAGATAGCCCATGTCCTAGAGAACAATCGATTAACTTTGGGGGCCGATGTTTGTTAGTTTGTTTGTCTGTTAGCAGGATTACTCAAAAACTAAAGGAGAGATTTCGACCAAATTTGGTGGGTAGATAGCCCATGTCCCAGGGAACAATCGATTATATAACTTTTAGGACCGATCCTGTCGTAATACAGATTCTTGATCCGGAAAACACTTTTTGCAAAACCTTAATCAATGATGAGAATACCTAACCCATTATGAAGAGTGGTTTGGAAATTACGTTGCCCTTGTAGAGATGCCCTCCATTGAGTCCCCCTCTAGTTTTAGTAAGGATTGACTTGTTGTGAGACGCAGCGACTCAGTTCCGTTGAGTTTTGCGAAATTTCCTGAGATTTGGTCAGTAGGTAACTGGTACCATAGACAACAACATATTTTGGCAGGCGATTAGCATTCGGCCCCAGAGTAATTTTCATAATGAGACTATATTTGAGCCACTGAAATTTGATATGCTCAGCCAAATTTTTATGAATTTGTCCTTTGATAAAAAACAAACCCCCAAAAGTGTTCATGTTTGTTTGTTTGTCTGTTTGTCTGTTAGCAGGCTTACTCAAACACTAAAAGAGAGATTTAGACCAACTTTGGTGGGTAGATAGCCCAAGTCTCAGGCAACAATCGATTGACATTTGGGACCAATCCGGACCATATTACTGATTTTGGATCCGGAAAACACGTTTTGCGAGACCCTAATCAGTGATGAGAAAATCTAACCCATCATAAAGAGTGGTTTTGAAATTATGCTGCCCTTGTAGGAGAGATGCGCTCCACTGAGTGCCCCTCTAGTTTTTCATAAAACAGGCAGACAGACAGATGGGCAAACAGAAATACCGTATAACAAATATCTCTGTCCACCACCCGTGCCGAGGTACAAAAGTTGCTTGCCGAAAGTTTACTACCTTACTTCAGTGAAATCGATTCATAATTAGAACTTACTAAAGTACGTTTCTCTGAGTGGCAGCGAGTGAATGAGCCTGTAGTCTGAAAGGTGGAATGACAGAGGCTGGTACCAACTCCCCATCCTCTGCATTGCTGACGATTGACGGAGAATAGATGACTACTGGGTTAACTTTTTACGGTTAGAGTAGTAAAGAAAAAGACACACACACACACACACACACACACACACACACACACACACACACACACACACACACACACACACACACACACACACACACACACACGCACGCACGCACGCACGCACGCACGCACGCACGCACACACACACACACACACACACACACACACACACACACACACACACACACACACACACACACACACACACACACACACACACACACACACACACACACACACACACACACACACACACACACACACACACACACACACACACACACACACACACACACACTCTCTCTCTCTCTCTCTCTCTCTCTCTCTCTCTCAGTCCCGTCGTTTTTCTACGCCCGGGTGGATGTTGCGGAAGAAATATATATTTTTTTGCCACTCACGGAGGAATTTCATTTAAACTTTTTAGCTTTGGCGGACGAGTAAATGCGATTGAGCCCGCATGAAGGTGATCCGCCTGCCAAATCCCCACGCCAACACATCCCTTCCTCCCCTGCCCGCCCATCAACATTCATACTACACAAAGTTCCTGATCCACGGGAGGACTTTGCTTGTTGGATCCAGGGTCGTAGTCTTGTTGGGTTTAGAGGCCGTGTTCCGGGTGATACAGTATTGTGGGCTTCGTAGCACCTCTTCGTTAGCGATTTCTATGCTATACTTTAAAATTTTCTTATGGTATTCATGTCGTTTCAGAATCGACATTGGTTGCATCAGACATAGAACATGATATTAAACTGTACAGTTCAGAATAAATTAGATATAAAAGGTGCTGTGAACTCTCCAAAGCTACTTTCATTACTGTCGTAGGAGGCTTCGTTGAAACTTTTATTTTTCCCATCATGCTGACGTTCTCATTTATGTTATTTTAGAAACTGTTATTTTTGAAAATAATAAATAAATAGGTTGCAAGTACATTTTAGCATTATTGCGATGATTCCTCTTTCTGGTAGAAGTCTTCTCACATCCAGACGAAAAAATTCCAGTATTAGGGAGAAGTCTGGTAGTGATGGAGATAGAAATACCAGATCACTAAGAGGACTCCATTCTGATTTAAATATATGGAAGTAGAACATACGTACTAAAGTGATCTCTATATACAGAAAGGGTATTATTCTCTTGTATGTTATTTTGAGATATAAATGAGGTCCAGGAGAATGTTAACCAATTATCATGGACTTAATTCAATTGTTGCGGCCTTAATAATTGCCGACTCGCATCAATTGATATGCCAACTTACCTATTAATTACTATGAATTATTGCCCTAGTTTTGCTTATGGCTTGCCCGGCAGTGGGTGTGGAATACTTCGGCGCCTCGTGACTCCGCCCCATAAATTACACACTGGAATTAATATTAGAGATCAATGGTCATGCCAGCCCCAAGCTAGTGCATAATTTCTCCCACTAGTGTTACCGTCTGGAGGCGTGCGTGGAGGCGTGGTATGGGTGCTGCCTCTGAGAAAGGGGTGTTGTGGAGCCTCATAGGTCCACGAGAATGCGATCCTGGGTAGTGATGTACAGTGGTTTGGAAGGATTATGTGTGTGTGTGTGTGTGTGTGTGTGTGTGTGTGTGTGTGTGTGTGTGTGTGTGTGTGTGTGTGTGTTGTTACATAGCCTATGATTTCATCATCCTTTGTGTAATTTTAACGCACAGTTGCTGCATGCTTGATCACGAGCGTGTTCTGCCTCAGTCCCCCCCTTCTACCGTTATAGTAGAGTAAGTCGTTCTCTCTGTTATTCAGAGCGGGATTTTCAGCTCTTTGTCCCCATGGCTTCATTTGCGCGTCCTTCTTACAAGTTGTATCAAGCTCTCCTGGCCCCTATATAATGAGCTCAGTCTCTGCATCATTGCCACTTAGATCTGCTCCTCATTTTGTTCACATCTCTGTCCTCCCCTGTACAGATATTATTATTGTGAGTGCTCAAGAAATCTCCAAACGTCTAGCAGCTGTGTGTAATTTGAGTATAACTGTTGTTGCATTTTTTCTTGTACTGTGTAGCATGAGGTTAATTCTTAGGCCTAGTGAGGTTTTTTATTAATGTTGGGTTTTATGTCAGTCATTTTTGATAATAGTTTGTATCTGTAATAATTTACCTGGCATTCACTGAGTATTATCTGGTATCTCATTTTATCAGGGCTGACTTAGATAAATTTACTCTTGCTAATTTCGTGTTAATAGAGGCTATTGCAGTTAACCATATATTTAACCTGTTTATTTGCCATTACATTATCCTTATGAGTTCTGAATGTTTTGTTGTTAGTTTGAGCATTAAACTTTAACTTGTAATTTTACCTAACTCTTTTGTTTTGAACCTGGAACTTTACGGGACAGTAGTGATTTTTAGCATTCTCACTTAAAGTGTACATTATCTTTCTCTGTTCCGTAACAGTGTGTGTGTGTGTGTGTGTGTGTGTGTGTGTGTGTGTGTGTGTGTGTGTGTGTGACTTCGGGTATAACTTAAGAGTCCATTCCCTGATACCCATTACTCTGCTGTTTCACGCTAACTTGACCAGAAATTGCCATCTCTCCTTCTTGAAATATATGTGGTAATAGATTAACACTAGAATATGGTGTTAGTGACGAAAAAAGTGCTGTAGAAATACGAGTAATGTAGACCCTTAGTACTATTTTATTCTCTCCCTGAGCTACGTGAAATAAATTGAAAAGGGACAAAAATCTGGCCAAGTTTGAGTAAAAGCAGTATAGTCCTACCTACCACACGCTTTCGCATGTCACGACTTTGATGCCAACACCCACCGTCCATACTGAATAAATGCTAGTATTGTCTCATTCAGGACTGACGTGATAGTAATAGTGGAGATGCTTTTATGACATGGTGATGGGTCCTTTGAAAGATCGGTAAGTCTGTTCTAACATAAAGCACATAATCTAATTGTTCCGTGATCCAGCCCAGGGTCGAAGCTGCGTCTTTTCGGCCGTTAGGGATAGTGTTTTATAGTTTATGTGGGTAAAAATTGGGTGGTATGTTTGTGTGCCTGGGAGGAAAGAATGAATGGTCCTGTGTGTGTGTGTGTGTGTGTGTGTGTGTGTGTGTGTGTGTGTGTGTGTGTGCTCGCGCGTGCTTGCGTGCGTGCGTTCGTGCATGCGAGCGTTTGCGTGAGCGTATGTGTGTCTGAATCATGTCCTTATCTTGCCTCTGCTTTTTGGTATCTTGTTTTCGCTTCACGCACGCAGTGACCTTATGCTTCCGCTGTTTCTTTGCACATGTCTTCACAGCCACAGCAGAAAGTAAAGCCCACATGCAGGGACAGCAGTTAGAGAATATAAGAGCCTCAGTATTTGAATATAGTTTACCAATTATCGTCATAGCGTTTTTTAAGTATCTCATACAGTGAACTATTCATTTTTATTCATGCATTTCTTCTATATTCGTTTTCTTCTTCGGCTCATAGTTTTCTGTTTTTCCCCTTTCCCCTGTCTACAGCTTTAATTCATCTCATTTGTGTATATATTCTCTGTTTACCGATCGTTCTGTTTGTTTGTTTGTTGATCTACATCTGTACGTCTGTATGGTTTGTTTCATATTTTAATGTAGTTATATGTCAGTCTGTCACAATTTTACCTCCGCCAACGAAGTTAGACTGAGGATATGTATTAACTCGAGTCTTCGTCTGCTTGTCTGTTTGTGTACAAGATATCTCAAAACGTTTCTCCGGATTTCAATGAAATCTGGTAGATCGGTGGGCAGTCGGTCAAAGAAAAGTTTATCTGATTTTAAGGTGGAACACGATCTGGTTGAAGGAGTAAATCATAATTTTAATTGGTCTTGGCGAAGATATGCGCTCTCTGATACTGCATAACTTGGTAGACAAAACCCGTTGAATTAATTGGCTATGTGAGACCGTAAAAGTATTAGCTGGAAGTTATACTGCCTCGATGAATTTTATTGGCGTTAGAGGAGGAATTCGCTCGCTGTGTGCATTCCATTTCCTTTTTATGTTCTCTCTCTCTCTCTCTCTCTCTCTCTCTCTCTCTCTCTCTCTCTCTCTCTCTCTCTCTCTCTCTCTCTCTCTCCCTTTCATATATATATATATATATATATATATATATATATATATATATATATATATGTGTGTGTGTGTGTGTGTGTGTGTGTGTGTGTGTGTGTGTGTGTGTGTGTGTGTGACAGACAGACAGACACAGATATAGATAAATAGATAGATAGATAGATAACGCCACTCCATTTCCTATCTCCTGCTTTTTCTTCTCTTTCCCTTTCCCTTCTTTCCACCTTTTCCTTTTTCTCCTCTCTCCTCTACTTCCCTTTCACCATCCTGCTTCCCTTACCTTCTCTCCCATTCCCTTCCTCTCTGCCTCGTTTCTTCATTCCTTCTTTTTCGCCTACAGTCCTCCTTTCCTCCCTCATCCCATCTATTAACCAACTCCCCATCGTCCTTCTTCCTCCTCTTCCTCCTCCATTCATTTCTCTTCTTCCCATTCCTTTTCCCTTTCCTCCAACTCCCCGCCACTTTCCCTTTTCCCCCCATCTCTCTCCTTTCCTTCTCTCTCCTCACTTTCCTTCGTCTTCTTCCCGCCCCTTCTGTTCCCCCTTCCCATGTCCTTCCATTAGTCGTCTTTATGTCCCTCAGCTTCCTCCCTCTTGTCTCTTCCCTGCACTTCCTCTTCCTCATCCTATTCTGCTTTACGTTCTCGCCTCTCCAGCCTCTTTCTCTACTCTACCTTTTCCCCATCTCACCTACCTCTGACTTTCTCCCTTCTTTACAGTTTCATTACTTCAATTTCTCTCTCGTAGATATTGTATTTATTTCTTCTCCATTTCCTTACATACTTCTGTCATTTCTTTTCTTCGGCCGTCCCCCTTCCTTTCATAAACCTCTTCACCACGATAACGCTTTCGTCATTCTATTCTTGCCGTCACCAAACGATTTTATTCATTTTAAGAAAGACCTTATATTGAAGATGGAAATTCCTTCATATTTCTGTCTCTTTCTGTCATCTTTTTCTCCCTCTGTCCTCCTTCCACTTCTCTTTCTTTAACTTACTAAACCTCTTGACATAGATAAGGGCACCCACCATCCACTTTCTCGGTGTATTGATGCCTTCAGGTTTCCTCTTACCTCGGAAACCATTTACTGTGTTGGATGGCAATTATTTAACCTTATAATGCTTGGTGTTGTTGTGAATTATGGCGATCTAACCGGTTGTGGTTTATTGCTCACACAGTGAAACTCAGTGACGAGCGAGGCTGGTCACTCTCGCCTTATATGTTGGGACCTCGGGATCCTGCTCTCTCTCTCTCTCTCTCTCTCTCTCTCTCTCTCTCTCTCTCTCTCTCTCTCTCTCTCTCTCTCATTTATATTATCTATTTAAATGACTAGTTGTAGGATTAAACAACATATCAGCTTTCAAGCGGCACAAAAACTGATAAGTTTTTTCTGGAAATGTTACGTTATCAGAATAAACATATTTTAACATCACACCTGATAAGGCTGTGATGCTACACGCTTTATCAAATGTTAATAATTATCAGGTATTAAATGGTAGAAATCTAAACAGAAAATGAGTATGGAGTGGTGAGCCAAAAAATGAAGGCAGTTTACAGTATCAGATGTTTTGAAATTTATGAGTTAAGAATATCTGCAATTTTCTCAACAGCGTAATGAGGCAGTGAGAATAGAAGTAGAAAGCTAGTATTTTTTTTTTACATAAATTTTGCACACTTTAATAAGGAAATAGTTTTACCCTTACAAAAAAGCTTAGTCATATCACCTGTAGAACATGCTGTCGAGTTCTAGGATTCACATTTGAAGAAAGTCATTATCGAATTAGAAGCCCTTCAGAAAAGAGTCTTTCAGGTAATTCATTATTTGAGAACTGAAACATATGTAGAACAGCCAAGGGAACTAATTTTGTTCTCTCATACGAAGAGAAGATTTAGATGTAATTTTTTTTTTTTATTCAAATCCTAAAAAGATTCGGAAATGTAAAAATAGGAAAAGTCTTAACAGTAACTCATCTTCCTACAGGAGGTGCCGGGCTCAAACTAAAGGTTACAGAGTTAACTCAAATAATACAAAGTATCTGATTACTCATAACATTGTGGGGCAAAGAAACAGTCTATTAGAACTGTTACTAGCTTTTCTTCTAATATATTCAAAAGCAAGATAGATCAATCACCGTTTAGCATTTATTGATATCTTATGGTACTTACATTACTGTATATCATCATCGTCACATGAGGAGAGACTGTTCACTTACAAGATTGAGTGGGGCAATGATATCACCCTATATGAACACTGTGCTACCAGTTTTAAGGCATTAATTACGAAACTATTGATTGAGTTGAGTATCTGTACACTCTAAGACTGCATGAGCGCAAACTTCATTTATTATTATTATTATTATTATTATTATTATTATTATTATTATTATTATCCTCTCTTACGAAGAAGTAAATTGCACGTATTTGCTCAGTTTCAAAGCTGCCGCCATCATACTTGGCCATCTGAGTCCCCCAGCTGGCGGTTTCAAATGATCCAGTATCATCCAGTTTCCAGTACTGGTTTTCCAGTTACAGCCAAAAACCCTTAGAAACAGTCTGTTCGCGGATTCTCTGAAACGGCTACAGGTACAGACTTGAAATTTTTGTGGTGCATAGCCAAGATCGGAGAGCAGGTCTGAAATGGCTACGGTGTGGACCTATTTGGGCCAGTAGTTTCTGAGATCGCCTAGGGTCAATGGAAAGTGGTTTGGGGTCACAGAATGCACAGTAAAAAAAAAAAAAAACAGAATTGATCTACAATCACCATGCATGGCTGCCAATAATGAATGACCTTGACTCAATACTCAAGGTCACAGCTAAGGTCAAAGGTCAAAATTGCTTAATTTTTATGGAACACCATATGAAGCCCATTGAAATTACGAGATCCAGCGGTAGGTTTTGGGGAATAAATCTGCCCCTACAGTCGAACTGAGGAAGAAATTGGAAGACCTTGTAATGTGGTGAGTTACTGAATTTGCTAAGGGCAATTTCCGTTTTCTAGTTATTATTATTATTATTATTATTATTATTATTATTATTATTATTATTATTATTATTATTACATCTTTCTGCCGTTCCTATGTAATTTTTTGTAGGTATTTTCATCCTGTAAGGTGTTTGTAGGGATTTTCTTGTACGGTATATTATAGCAGGGTCTGGAGAGTGAGTGAGAATGTTATTGCTCTTCTGAACTTCTCTTCTACTCTGGTGAATTGAGGAATACATAGTTAATATTCGGGATAGTCCGCCTCGCTGGAACCGAAAAGACTGTTCGATCTGAATATCTGTGAACTATGTAATTCTTTCCCTCATCTTCTTTCCTTTTTTTTTTCGTCTCCCCTCCTGTACATCACCATTCATTTCTCTCGACTTCCTTCTTATCCTCTTCCAATTCGTGTGCCGTCAGTCCTTTCTCTTTCACTATCCCCATTTATCTCTTCCCTCCACTTCCTTCTCCATTACTTCTCCTACCCTTCCTCCTTCTCCCCTTCTCTTCCTTTCCATTTTCCTTCCCCCTTCCCTTCTTTTCTCTTCCTGTCTCTTTCTTTCCCGTCTTCCCCCTTCTTGTCTCTTTCTATCCCATCTTTCCCTCCCCCCTTACCCTCCCTTTCTCACTACCCCTCTTTCTACTGCCCTTTCCCCCTCTTTCCTGTCCCCATTCTCTTCAACTTTTTTCTCACCCTTCCTAGAATGATCCTGTTGACTTGACTGAAATACAGTAGACTGAATATGAATGAACCTGAATACTTCTGGATGATTATGAATGGACCTGAAGTGACCTGAATGGACCTGACGTGACCTGTACGTGACCTGAAGTTACCTGAATGGACCTGATGTGACCTGAATGGATATGATGTGACGTGAACTGACCTGATGTGACCTGAATGGACCTGATGTGACCTGTATGGACCTGATGTGACTTGTATGAACCCGAAGTGACCTGTATGGACCTGAATTAATCTGAATGGACCTGAATTAATCTGAATAGACTTGAATGGATCTGAATTGGCCTAAAGGGACCTGAGGGGATCTACATGGATCTGAAGGAATCTGAAGGGACCTAGAATGGATGTAAATGGCTTGAATGGATCTTAATTGACCTAAAGTACACGGAGCTGACATGATCGACTGACCTGAATGGACTGGAACGGGTCTCTTTCATCCTCTTTATCATTCCTGTCTTCTGCTTCCTCAATCCTTCCCATTTTTTTTTTTTCCTTGTCTCCTTCCTTCATTTCCAGTCCCCAGTTACCATTTCCCCTTAACCCTATATCCTCCTCTGTCATACTTCTGTCTCTGGCCATGGTTCTCCTTTTCCCATTCCGTACTTAGTCTTCATCCTTTAATATTCCTTGTTTCTATTTCCACTTTACCCTTCTCCCTCTCTGCATTCATCTCTCTGGCTCTCTCCTTCATCATCACCATCACCCTTTTCCTTGTTTCGCCTTCATCCCTTCTCATTACCTTGATCCTCTCACATCGCACCTCCTCCCTCTTCCTGTCTTCCGTCCCTCCTCAGCCCTCTCCCTAGCTCTGTCCATCTCTCTCATTTCTCCTCTTCTTTTCCCTGTCTCTTACCCCTTTTCACTTTTCCCATCTATCTCAATTACCTCACTCGCTCTCTGTGTCTCTGGCGATTCCCCTTTACTGTATTGTCTCTTATTTATTCCTACCCATTTTGTCTCCCCATCCCATTTCCTTGACCATTCCACCTTCCTCATTCTATGCCGCTAGCTCACCCATCTCTCATATTTCTATTATCTTTCTCATCCCCCATTTCTTAGTTCTCTCCTAAGCCCTCTTCATCATTCAAGTATTCTTTGTTCTTATGCCCTACACATCCCTCCCCTTCCACCCATTTTCTTCCCAAATTCCCTGTGTCTTTCCTTTCCTTCCATTCCATTTCGTTCCCTCCTCCTTCTCCATCCTTTCTTCCACTACCCCTGTCCGCTTCTACCTTCCTCTCCTCTCCCCTTTTTTTTTTCCCCTCCGCTCCATTCCTCTTCCTGTCCCAACGCCATTTCCTTATCTCTGACCTTCTTACATCATCCTATGCCATCCCCAGTTTTTTCCATCTTCCCTATTCTCTTCCAGATTCCTTCGCCATCATTCATTTTTCTCAAATATTCTTGATCTTTTTACAAACGTCATTACCATTTGTCATTTTAGCTCATACTCTTCCTGTCACCCACCCTCCCAGTCCATTTCCTTGACCTTATATCCCCCTACGCCGACCCTCCCCCCTCCCCACCTTTCCACTCTTTCATGTATTTCCAGGGGTAGATACCTTGGCACCAGGTGTAATTAGCGAAAGAAAGGTGTTCGAGTCCCCCCTCGCCCCCCGAACACACACACACACACACACACACACACACACACACACACACACACACACACACTTCATTGCCGCCCTCACTCCTACCAGTAAACACCAATTAAGAGCCAGTCACTTGAGGACACACACACACACACACACACACACACACACACACACACACACACACACACACACACACACACACACACACACACACACACACACACACACACACACACACACACACACACACACACACACACACACACACACACACACACACACACACACACACACACACACACACACAATAAACCCCACATTCCTCTTTAGAATGACATTTTTTTAGGGGTTTGCGTCTCCTCCCCACCGCACACCCTTGTACAGTCTTCTTTGGGTTCTCTTCTCCCTACACACTTTTTTATCGAATTTTATTTTTCTCAAATCCTTTGTTGCACTTTTATTTAGCTGTCTTTTCTTGTTCAAAGGTTTATTTCTAAAAATTGGAAATGTTTCAAAGGCACATAATATACGCTGGTGTCCGCGCTCACTTCTCTCTAAACACTTTATTCCAGCTGTCTTTCTGCCGTCATTTTTTACCCTCCACCTGACGAAATCAGAGGAGGGTATTGTTATCACTGGGATCAATAACAATAGATGGCGTAGAGATTTCGTTTCCGGGCCAGAACTCAGAAGGTATTCACAAAAGAGTCATGAAATTTCACGCAGTTACCGGTATGTGTCTTTCAGTAAAGCTGTGTCTTTAGTTTTTTTTTTTTTTTTTTTTTAATAATGAAAATGTAAAAAAATTATTTTCTCAGATTCCAATGCAACCTGTGCCAGGAATCTGAGGACCTAATGCATTTTCCTATTAAAACTTTCCAACTGTTACACCTAGGGGGCAGAAATTTTACGTAATAAATGATTATACAAATATTAAATTATGTATGAAGTTTCATGACTGGATCTATTATGTAATCATAGAAAATGGCTTCGTAAATGAAAAAAAGCATAGATTCGTAATTTCATCAGATCTGCGCATAACTTCATTATTACCATAAATAAACTTCTGAAATTTTTAAGTTTTGATGTCTCTGTGTTATACAGAGGTGGGGGGTGAGGGCCGTTGTGCACTCGGTTAGGTGTGCAGGTCGATGGGGGGTATGTGCTTGGTCAGATGGAGGGTTGCAACAGAATAGCGTTGCCTATGTTTTATTTCAGTAAAGCTGTATAAAAATTAGATTTTCCTCTCTGTATCAGCGAGGCTAATTTCAGAGCCTATAAAGATCTGGCCTGAGTTACCAGATGACTCTAGGTCAATTAACACCAGCAGTGTTTACATACTTTGCCCTCGGTTTTTAAGTTTGATGGAGTTTTGGTTGAATTTAGATTGTTGTTGTTCTTGATATTCATAATTGTGGTAAAGTGGTTTTCATCGGGATATTATCTAGGCTTACCTTCTTATGTGGACGTGGTCCAAATATATGTAAGATAAATAAAGCTTGCATTGCAAAGCCGACGACACTCACACGCAGATCAGTTTTGCTTCCTTCACCTTAATACCCTATAATTTCCTTCTTGATGGATCACAAGGGAGTCACAAAAGTCGCATTGAAGGTCTGTCTATCTATCTATTGCCAGACGCCTTAATCTCGAAACAAACAAATCGCCTCCATGTCGCCCTGTCCCCAGCCATTTAACTGCCCTGCACCCAGCTCACACCCCTCTCTCTCACATACCTCTCCACTCCATCCCTCCTTCTCATTGGACCATTGAAGGTCCATGAGTGTTATTGCTCCCAGATGCAGCACAATCAAACCATTAAGAAGGGTAAAAAAGCACCAGTAAAAGAACACAGCACCACCCATTTTACGACTATCAACAGTTTGGTTTGTCGACATCATAATTCGGCGATTATCTCGGTGTTCAAGTGTACCTTAAGGTAAAATCCATATATACAGATGAAGATTAAAACGGAAATCTTTAGTAGCTCTAGTTAACAAAATATTCTACAATTATAGCAACATTTTATTCATCAACCAATCGTGTATCACAGCAGATGACGAGATGTCTTTTTAGATGAATCTGCAGTCAGCCAGCAGCTGGGCTGTGAGGCGTTTGAACCAAAATGTCGCTATGTTGGCTGACCAATCAGCGGGCAGCTGCTTTCCAGCCCCTTTAGATACACAGCTGTATACATGCATTTATAAATTATTCCCATACGTCATAGTGATACAGAACATAAAACATGGCTACTGTTTGTTCTGTTCATCAAAATAAGAAGGATAAAACAAAGTACAGTTTTCCACAACAATGGATTTTTATTGTGTTATTGGACTTGGTGTGCAGTTGAGCATTATCGACAATCTGTGTTTATTTATTTACACAGTTGTGCATTATCGGCAATCTGTGTCTGTTTATGTACATATCTATTCATTTTTATTAGAAGCCCCTCACACACTTGGGGCCTGAGGCCTCAGCCACATTACCCTCTATGTAAAGCCACCGCTGTCTGACAATAACTAGTTTAAAAGACATCATCGCACCGAAGGAGTTAAGGAGGGTTCAAAAATATGATACTGTCATCTCTGCTCTCCACATTCACTCCATGCAGATTATATATATATATATATATATATATATATATATATATATATATACACGTGTGTGTGTGTGTGTGTGTGTGTGTGTGTGTGTGTGTGTGTGTTCTTAACTCAGTACAATGAACAAAGCCCTTAGCATGATAGTGAAGAATAGAACGAATCATTGATATACTTCCAGGAGTGGGATTACACCTTTGTCCCTCTTATGACTTGCTCTCGACATTCGCTTTTCTTACCACTTTTCTTTAAGGTTTATTTGCCGTACCAAAGCCATATTTACGTCACTCGTCGGACATAACTCTTACAAAAACGAAAACTCACGTGGGTACCAGAACCGCTCTCCACATTGACCTTTCTTATTTTTTCCTTACCTACTTCCCCTCCCTCTCCCCCCTCCCCTCTCCCCCCTCCACCAGCACAAAAACCTCTCTGTTTCTTTCTTTTATTTAAGCCTCTTGTCGGACGCTTGTGATTTTATTACATCTTTTTTTTTTCCCTTACATTTAGTATCAAAGCTAGGAGAAGAATTAATCACATGGAGTTCCGCGAGATATTATTTGATTAAGGGAGATGTATTATTTTACATTCTTCGCCGGAAAGCCGGCATGAAGATGACTTACCCACTGATGGAAAACTGTGAAGCTAATTACCTCGCCCGGGCGGAGTCCGACGAAGTATTGTTTTTGGTCGAGTTTATTCCTTTGTTTGTTTCTATCTTTCTTTCTTTCTTTCTTCTTTATTGTTAGCAACATTTCGGAAAAACGGCTGAATGAAATAACATGAAACTTTCGGGATATGTGGGCGCTGGTCCCCAAAGAATGATTAAATTTTGGAGGGAGTTGAGTGACCTTGAAAGGTCAAAAATCAAGGTCACGGATTTTCAAAGGGCTATAACTTGAAAAGAGTTGAAGATAGAGATATTTACTATTATGAACATACAGGAACTCGTAATACAGGCTTTTATTTGGCATCAAGACCTTTGACCTTGAATGACTTTGAAAGGTCATACTCAAGGTCATGGATATTCACGGGCCTGTAACTCGAAACTGGTTGAAGAAAGATATTTACTGTTCTCACCATACAGGAAATCCCATATGGGTTTTTAATTGGTACCTTGACCTTTAACCGTAAGTGACCCTGAAAGGTCAAACTCAAAGTCACGGATATTCAGGGGGCTATAACTCGAAACTCGTTGAAGATAGAGATATTTACTATTACCAAGATATAGGAAGTCTCATATGGGCTTTCATTTGGCACCATGACCTTTGACCTTCAGTGACCATGACATGTCAAACGCAAGATCACGGATTTTCAGAGGGCTTAACTTTAAAACATTTGCGCCATTATCTTAGACTTTAATTAAGCACTGACACTAAATGGCAGATATGAGTCAGTACTTAACAGCAATAAAATAACTGCTGTCGGACAAGGTTTGTTGTGCCTGGCACCACTTGTTATATCGCAGTTGTCGCGACGTGTTGATAAATGTGCATAACTATGAATGAATGCATCTTAATTTCACAGTACCATAAACTGTTTATGTACATGTATTTGAATACTGACTGTGTTTATTGCGGAGATACAAGTTTTGGCCCTACTTGAACACGCTTGATGTATGTGTGTATAATTTGCTGATATGGGTAACTACTGGAAGTTTATCTTATTCACCAAGACAGGTCTCTCCATCAAGCTGAAAATAAAAATTTCTGAGAAGATTGGATGCAAGTTCCGTACCTGAGAGGAGCGTCTGGAGTTGCCTGAAAAAGCAGTTAGACAAATGAGTAAGTCGGGGTACGTTGTGGTGTTGGTGTGGATGTTTTGGAAAGTGTAAGGAGAACCTTGAGGTAGTTTTGGCATGGAGAGTGAGGAACTGATTAAAAGAGTCTTTTTGACTAAGATGGAGAGAGACAGAAGATGAAGAGGAAGAACGAGGTGGAGAGACATATAAATGAAGATCATGTGAGTTAGAGAGAAGGCAGCTTGATGACGGAGAACAAGGCGTCAGAAAGGCAGTATACTCGTGGTCACCGCCTGCTCCATTAAGGTGCCTAGCTACCGATAAATAGAAAGACAGCGTGACCGACAGGGAAAGCATCAACATGTTATGGGCCTTATAGCCATGTTCGAGAGAAGCTGAGGGTCTAAGGAAGGATTAAATGGTGAGGAAATGAACCCTAGGAAAAGAAACTAGTGTCATTCAGGTTACGGCACACAATAATCGAACTTCCACTCCGGATCCGTGTTCCATTAATTATAGGTGTGAACACAGTAAAAGTAAAATAGGTGAAAAGATAAATGCCACAACTCATTGTCTTGACGAGGTTAATGAAGACTGCTGTAGCATTACTCACCACATGAGGTTTCCTTTAAGTTAAATGAAACAATTCGGTAACCACAATGAAACATATACTGTAAGGCATTATACTGAAGGGGTTGACAAACACAATCTTAAAGACAAGTAGGCAGCACTCAGAGAACGCATACCTCCACCATCGCCTATGCCATATAATTTAGATTACCACCAAAGTTTAATCAACTCTTCCTTGGCCCGTGACCCACATATCCACAGAATTACATTGAAATCCATCAATAATTTCTTTGAAGTATCTTGTGGACAAATAAATAATCAAACAAACAGGCAAACAGGGATGAATACATAACCAACTTCAATTTTCGTTGATGGAGATAACTGAGAAATTTATGTGGCACTCCACTGAATTGCTCTTCAAAATCCACCACTGATCCATCAAACAGACTCTCTCTCTCTCTCTCTCTCTCTCTCTCTCTCTCTCTCTCTCTCTCTCTCTCTCTCTCTCTCTCTCTCTCTCTCTCTCTCTTTTCTTTTTTTTCCCCCACCAGCACAACCATTGCCGGTGTAATGGTGGTACTTAGCTGTTAATCCCGTGCATGTATAAGCCCACTATGGCCTGTTCAAACGTGCGCCCTTTAAAAGTAGTGCGTGTTCAGTGAGTGTTCAAATCAGCTGTCAGCTTCAAAGTGATCCGCCCACCATAGGGAATAAGGTGAACATTTTGGAAGTGCTCTCTCTCTCTCTCTCTCTCTCTCTCTCTCTCTCTCTCTCTCTCTCTCTCTCTCTCTCTCTCTCTCTCTCTCTCTCTCTCTCTCTCTCTCTCTCTTTGTTTGTCTGTCTCCCTGTATCAATCAATCCGCCTGCCTGTTTCCTGGCTTTGTTGTTCAGTCTGTCTCTGCCTGTGTCTGTATTTGCATATTTTGTCGACCGCCTTTCTTTGCCAACGTCTGTCTCTTTGTTTGTGTTGATTTTTCTGTATAACCATCGGCCTGTCTCTCTGTTATCTGTTTACCCAGCTGTCTGTCTTTGTGTCCGTCTGCCCATCTGTCTGTCGGTCTCTCTCTGTTTGTCTCTTTCTGTATTTATGTCTGCCAGTCTTCCTTTGCGGCAGTGATTACCTCTGTGTGTCTGTCAGTGTGTTCATGTCCATCTCTGTCTTACCGTACATCTCTGTCCGTCTGTTTATGTTCCCCCGTCTGTCTGTTAGTGAGTCCTATGAGGATGGTGATGATGATTTAGTGTTTGTTGTTGTTGTTGTTTTTGTTCTTGTTCTTGTCCTTGATGATCTCGATATTTTGTTGTTGCTGCTTTCGTCGTCATCGTTGTTGTTGTTGTTGTTGTTGTTGTTCACATCATCATCATCATCATCATCATCATCATCATCATCATGTCAGTATTATGGATCTGCCGACCAAATCCAGTAACGGAAAAAAAAAAAAAAAAATCAGACACTAATCAGAGTACGCTGTGCAATGAGCCAAACATCCATTCACTCATCATTAAAGCCTGGGAATTGAGGTCATCGTCCATAAAATCTCAAAATAAAAAAAAAATGTGGAATTGCGATCTGCACAGCTAGTTCTGTTGATGTAACTGTCTGTCGTTGCATTCCGTTAGGTGTGGCTTTGACAAAAAGAAAAAATCCAACCATCGCTGAACAGTCGCAGACAAATGTTCGATTAATATTTCACCTTTTCTGCTTCTTAATTTCCTCTGCTGACAAGTATTCCTATGCTAAGAGAATTTTGGTATACTTCTTGACCCATAAATTATTCTTTCTCACATGAGTGAAAAACATACCCTAAATCAGCGTTTCTCAACCTTTTTACCCTTATGGAACCCTTCAAATAATTTTCATGTCTCAAGGAACCCTTACATAAAAATTATTATATATCATTATGAATATCTCTTCCCAGTATAAACTCAAGTTCATAGGGAGAACATAATATATTTTTTTCTGATGACTGATTTAAGCAAAAAGTAACTTACGTTTATCTCAAGTTTATTGATAATGAAAAAAAAAAATGATAAATAATAAAAATAAATAAATAACTGGAATCAAACTGCTTGTTCAAGAGACCTCATACGGAGGTTTTCATTCACACACAAAAATAAACATAAATAACCAGTATCATATATAACAGATACAAACAAAACGAAAACTGATAATAACTACTAGTACTACTACAATAACTTGATTAGTCAAACTTAAACAAATACAACTGAAGCAAGTTAAGGCAAACAGAAAAACTAACTTTGGAAGAGAGAGAGAGAGAGAGAGAGAGAACACACACACACACACACACACACACACACACACACACACACACACACACACACACACACAAATTCTCCTAAACTAACAAAAAAATCATAAACGTACTTAAACTGTTAAAATTCATATAAAATCCCTAAATGATGGGTAACATTTACTAAATAACGTGGATGAATGAGGGATTGTACCAGCACGCCAGGAAGTACATACGGGACTGATGGAGACCATGCATGTGTCCTGTACTCGATTGAGTCACTTCATGATACACGAATCCGTCACGTATAGCTCCTGCCTACTAACCGCTAAAGGTGGTTTCATCCTGGTGCCGTAAAGACGTCGCTAAGTATATGCCCTATAATTATTTTACTTTTGAATGATATAACAGGTTAAGACTTTAAGGTAATACCCAAGATTTTTCCAAGAATATGCCGTACGTGTATAGTAAAATTACGATTATGAAATTTAACACAAAAATAACTCAAAAATGCGTTTACATGTGATTAGCCTATTTATCACTATTTCTCTCGGAACCCCTAGCGACCTCTAGGCTTCCTGGGAACCCCGGTTGAGAAACGCTGCCCTAAATGTTAAATACACACACGAGATTAGCAGGCGAACTCTGCCCATGACTAAACCTACTCAACAACTGTCCTACCAATCACAACATTGAACCTTCCTCAGCTTATTTCTCCATATCTTTCTTGTTCTGCCTCCTCCTCATCTTCTCATACACGTCACATCAACCAAGACCCATAACCCTATTTCGTAAACTTGTCCCTTTACCTCTCTCTTGGTCTACCTCCTCTTCTCTCCCCTCATTCTTTGTCGTTTCTCGTCTCTCTTGATCTGCCACTTTATCTTTTTTTACACGAAATATGTTCACTTTAACTTGTTTTTGGCCTACCTCATCAACTTCCATATTCCTCATCTTGTTCGTACACTTCATTCTTGGTCTACACACTCTTCTTCCCCCACAGTCTCTTCTCTCTTCTCTCCATCTCGCTCTTGCTCTGCCATCCTCCCTGTAACTTTTCCCTCAATCTCGTTCTTGCTCTGCCTCTTCTTCTTGCCATAATCCCCCACCTCAGCTCCCCTCCGAAGTCGTGGTCTCATTATCAGCTAATCGGAGGCTTCTGACTGGCTAATCCTTCGCCTGAGTACATTATAAGACCACTCGGAATATTACATTACCAGATCCACCTCTCTCTCTCTCTCTCTCTCTCTCTCTCTCTCTCTCTCTCTCTCTCTCTCTCTCTCTCTCTCTCTCTCTCTCTCTCTCTCTCTTTAATTATCACTTTTTTTTTTCCTTCTGGTTACCTTCATTCTTCCCTTCCTCCGTCCTGCCTTCCTTCCTTCCTTTGCCCTCACATTCTCATTATTATTTTCTTTTCAGCTTCATCTTCTATATCATTTTAACTCCATTTTTTTTTTTCACTGTCTCATTTTCTTCCACTTCCTCCCATCCTCCCTTCCTCCTTCCCGCGCTCATTCATTCTTTCCTCCTTCCTCCCCCTCCCATCTTTCCACATTTCTCCTTTCCTTTCGCTTTCCTTCCTCCTTTATCTAATACCCTTTCCCTCCTTCCTGATTTGCTTCCTCCTCATTATCGCTTCGTTTCTCTGTCCCCTCTTGTTTGATTAGTGTCCCTTTCTCTCCTGTTCTTCTTCTTTTCATTCGTACTCAATAGTTTTTCTTTCATTCTCCTTTTGTACCGAATCCCCCGTTCCCTTTCACCTGTGCTCTTTTCTTCCTTCCTCCCTTCCTTATTTACTTACATTCTTATTTACGTATTTACTTCTCTTCCTATCTTCCTTACTCTCCATCTCTTCTTTCCTCACTCTTATCCTCCAGTTTTATCTTATGTCCTCCTCTTTCTCATTTTCTCATTCCTTCCTTCCTTTCTTCCTTACACTGTTGTTTTCTTCCTCCTCCCTCTTCGCTCGTACCATGCTTCTCCATCACTCCTCCTATTCCATTCTCTTTCTTTCCTTCTTTACCTCCTCCCTCAACATTTTAACTTCCCTTTTCTCCTTTCCCCTTTGATTATTCTTCCCTTTCCTTTCATCCTGTATCTTGCTCTCTCCCCTCTCCCTCTTAATCATTTCCATCCATTCACTCCCCTCCTCCTGTTTGCTTTCCTGTCGCACTCTCTCTTCTTTCCCACTTACGTACTCTCTGCCACCTTCCCTTACTTTCTTTTACTTCCATTACCTGTTTTTCTGTTTTTTTTTTTCTTTTTGCATTCATTCTCAACATCATTTTTACCTACCACTCCTATGATTTCCTTCACTTCATCCCTCTCTTCCTCCCTATTCCATTTCATCCTATCTCCCTTTTTCCTCAGTCCTTCCTCTCTCTCTCTCTCTCTCTCTCTCTCTCTCTCTCTCTCTCTCTCTCTCTCTCTCTCGTCTTCCTGTTGCCTTCCTTCTTCTCCTCTCTCCCTCTTATCTTTCATTTCCTTCCTTCCTTCCTTCCCTCCTCACGTCTTTCCTCCCTCCTTCTCTGTATTTCTCTCTGACTTCCCCTCCCTCCTTTATTCACTCATTCATTCATTTTTCTCGATCATTTTCGTTCCCTTCTCCTATTCATTTTCCTGCTCATTCCATCTCTTCCTTCTTTCCTTCTTCCCTCCTTGTCATTATTTTTTTTTCCCAGTCCATTTCTGTCCTCCTTCCTTCTTTCCTGTCTCCGAACTCCCTCCCCTCCTTCCCTCCTTCCTTCCTGTCTCCCTTCCTTTCTCCCTCTCCTTCCTTCCTTCCTTCCTTCCTTACACCCTTCCTCCCTCCCTTTCTGTCTTTCTTTCTTGCTCCCTCCCTCCTTTCTTTCTCACCCTCTTTCCATCCTTCCATCTTACCATCATTTCCTATATCTCTCTCTCCTTCTCCTGTTGGCCATCTCCCTTCCCCTACTTGCTACCATTGTTTGCCTCTACTGAAGAAAATCTCACATCTTTCCCTAACCATTTTTAATCATCAGTATATCCATTACGCCTCACTGTTATTCCTCCTGCCCCGTCCCCTTCATCATCGCCGTATTTTGTGTCATCCAGATTCTTTATACGGTCTCTTTAGAAGGTCAGCTTGAAGCACCTTGGAAAAAAGCTTGAGGTGAGAGAGAGAGAGAGAGAGAGAGAGAGAGAGAGAGAGAGAGAGAGAGAGAGAGAGAGAGAGAGAGAGAGATGATAATTATGAAGGGAATGAGTCATAATAAATATTTTATATACTGTGTGTGTGTGTGTGTGTGTGTGTGTGTGTGTGTGTGTGTGTGTGTGTGTGTGTGTGTGTGTGTGTGTGTGTGTGTGTGAGAGAGAGAGAGAGAGAGAGATGATAATTATGAAGGGAATGAGTCATGATAAGTATTGTGCATGTGTGTGTGTGTGTGTGTGTGTGTGTGTGTGTGTGTGTGTGTGTGTGTGTGAAAGAGAGAGAGAGAGAGAGAGAGAGATGATAAGTATTGTGTATATATGTGTGTGTGTGTGTGTGTGTGTGTGTGTGTGTGTGGGAAACAGACAGACAGACAGACAGACAGACAGACAATCATCCATCACAAGTATGACTGGAGTTGCACCAGCCACTTCACTCCTTTCACCCACCTCACTTCACTTCAGCTCATCTCAGTTTACTTCATTTCGCCTCACCTCACTACAACTCATCTCACTTTATTTCACATTAGCTCACCTCCCCTCACATCACTTCACCTCGTCTCAGTTTACCTCATCTCACCTCACCTCACTTCACTTTACCTCGTCTTACTTTTCCTCACGTCACCTCATCTGACTTTAATTCACGTCACGTCACCTCACCTCACCTAACCTCATCTCACCTCACCTAACCTCATCTCACCTCACTTCACCTCATCTTACTTTACCTCATCTCACCCCATCTCACCTCACATAACCTCACCTCACCTCATCTTGCTTCACCTCATCGCACCTCACCTCACATCACCTCACCTAACCTCACCTCACCTCACCTCATCTTGCTTTACCTCATCGCACCTCACCTCACATCACATCACCTCACCTCACCTCACCTCACCCCACCTCATTTTACTTTACCTCACTACAGTTCACCTCACTTTACCACACCTCAAGTCACCTCACTTTACCTTACTTCATATTTTCTTTTGTCTCATCTCTTACCACTTTACCTCACTTCACCTCACCTTTCTGTACATCACATCACATCACATCGCATCACCTTAACATACCTCATCTCACCTTACTTCGCCTCGCCTCACCTCACCTCACCTCATCTCACCTCACCTCGTCTCACCCAGCCATACTTCATGTCCCACCTTACCTTACCTCACTTCACTTTGCCTTTCCTTAACGCACCTCTCCTCAACTCACTTCGCTTCACTTCATCTCGCCGTCTCACCTCACCACGCCTCACCTCTCCTCAGTACCTAACCATACCACAGTATCACACCTCGTCTAACTTCACCTCACCTCACTTCGCCTCACCTCACCTCACATCACCTCAAATCCCATCACCCCACTTCACACTCACACACACACATACTGTGACGAAATTTCCAGACTATTTATGTGCTCTAGTCTTTCAAGGTTACACGCCGTTATGTTTGTACAGTTGTGTGTGTGTGTGTGTGTGTGTGTGTGTGTGTGTGTGTGTAAGATCGAAATTTTAAGAGAGAGAGAGAGACAGAGAGAGACAGAGACAGACAGACAGACAGACAGACAGACAGACAGTGTCCTTTTGTCGAGACCAGCCCTCACAGGATACAGCATCAGGAAATACAAGTTGGTCCATACGACTATATAACTCTCCACTTCCACTCCGCCAAGTGATTATTTGTGCATTGCAGGGACACCTCAGTCAGCATATCACTGCCTGTCCCGCAGCATTTATTCATACCCTACTTTCACTGCCACATCTGAACCGTCCCCACAACACGCAATATACGGCTAGGTGAGTTTGTAGTAGAGTGCTGTTTACGAACCACACTGTATATATAACGAAGTAACATGGGCACATCTCATCGTCAATAGAGGAGTGTATCACCCGCAGACTTTCACTTACTGCTTTGAGGAGTGGTAGACTACATGAAGGAGGGCGACTGAAACCGCCTGGAGAGAGCAGCTATGAGCAGTAATGGAGAGGGTTATAGTGCTTTTGTCTTAGCCTCCGTGGACAAACACTGGGACTGTGTTTCCGGCAATAAACACAGGAAGCAAGTCGACTAAACGGGGCAGTTCAAGGATTTATGTGTTCAGATATTCAAGGATTTCAGTGCAGCGTTCATTTTTATCTATTTCGCTCATGCCAAATTTTTCCTGGTAAGAGCCTACACACACTTTAATTTTTGTGGTACGGTAATACCCATCTTTCAAACCTCGTGAGAAAAGAAGTGAATTATGAAGACTTGAGTGATGAATTTGTACTGGCCACTTTTCTGATGTGTGTGTGTGTGTGTGTGTGTGTGTGTGTGTGTGTGTGTGTGTGTGTGTGTTCTACTGGCGCTCATGTATAACGCTGGAGTCTGTTGGAATACATGATGATGGTGGAATATGAAAAAAATAAATAAATAACCCATTCGTTTTTTATCTCTAATATGCTAGTTAGTGGAGAATTATGATATTCTGAGACCACTGTAAGCATGGCGATGATATTCCTCTTGTAATAATAAAACTCTCTCTCTCTCTCTCTCTCTCTCTCTCTCTCTCTCTCTCTCTCTCTCTCTCTCTCTGTTTTCACCTTAGCCTCATAAAAGAGATACCGTAGTCATAACATTTCTTTCAACAGACGACCTCGAAATGACCAGTACATTTGTTTGCTTCTCTGTGAAATGCAGTAGTTTGTCTATCTATCTATCTATATACCTAGGCTGCTTCCCCCAAGGAAAGGGAGGTAGCCGAGACAGGACGACTCACTCTCCATTTACTCATCCATTCAAACACATTCATTCGCATCTTAGCCCCAAAGGGGAGAACGGACAGTAGTTTGTACTTCTTTAAAATCGTGCTCGACGGAGCGTGCACACGTTTTGTCGGCACTGTTTGTGCCGCAGTGATGGCCGAGTGGTTAAGGCGTCTGACTAGAAATCAGATGGGATCTTCCCGCGTAGGTTCGAATCCTACTCACTGCGTGAACGTTTTAAAGACATTGTGAGACAAGGAAGCAGTTTACACCTAACCCTCGGGCATTATGGATGTCCCACTTCTGAATAAAGTAGTTAGACCTGAGCGCCAGAAAACGGGAAAATTCGATGTACAGTTGATGAGTCGGCGGAAATACTTTTTACTGGGTCTTACGGCCAAACAGACACATTACCTATCAACAACTACATGTTAGCACTCTCCATTGCTAAGTAAAGCCGTCTGGCATTAGCCAGTGTTAAAAGCTTAAGTTTACCAATACCAATGAGAGCTAAAGGGCACAGAATTAACTTACAGATACAAACTATACAGGTACCTTCACCTGCCATGCACTGAACTAATGGACCATGGTTCCAGACAGAATGATAGAGAACTTCACCAAACACATCTTCAAAAGCAGACTATAACTTCGCTTCACCTAACACAGCTTAAGTGTGTGTGTGTGTGTGTGTGTACATCATAACCTTTCGACATGTGTATTTGTAAGAACAGGAGTTCATGTCTGTAAATGAAAGTATAGCCCCTAGTATGTAAGATTAATGGGATGAATAAAATTGTGTGCAGATACTGTACATGTTGAATACACAAGGAAATTTGTCCCCACAAGCATAATTGCAACATTGGTAGGTGAAGGCGCTCACCATCCATTCACTCGATTTAGTGCTGCTGTCGGGTGTCTGCCCTTTCCTCTCCTTCATCCTTCTTTCCTTCCATCCTTTTCTGTCTTTCTTTCCATCATTCTTTCCTTGTCCTTCTGCCTACGGGTGACTTTACATTCCCTCTTCTTCTGGCTTTCTTTCCTTCATTCTTTCCTCTTCCTTCTGCTTGTGGGTGACTTTACACTGAGTGACAAGCCAAATGGTTTCCTGTACACCAGGAAACCATTTACTACGCTGGGTGGTAACCATATAACCAAATTTTGGCGCCTGGTAGTTTAGTGGGTAATTATTGCCGCTCCAATCGGATTGAGCCAGTGAAGGTTTCTATCCAATGGGTGGTTTGGGGTTGATTGCTCATGTAATGCTACTCAGGGATGAGTGAGGCTGGTCACTGTCATCTTAAATGTCGGGACCAACTGCCTAACCCCGGGCTCCTACGGTCCTCATGGGGCAGTGTAGGATTGGATGATGGATGGTTGGATGAAGAAAGTATATAACATGCATGGCCATCACACGTATTACTACTCCAAGACTGCTTGTGTAGTAATTCAAATACAGTTCTGCCCTCTAACTAACCTAATAGTTTTCCTGTATGGATAGCAGTTCACCATGATGCAAAGTCATCATCATCCTAGGAAGAATATTCATACCAAGGTCAAGAGTAGCAACTTTTCTTTAAACCATAATCTCTCTCTCTCTCTCTCTCTCTCTCTCTCTCTCTCTCTCTCTCTCTCTCTCTCTCTCTCTCTCTCTCTCTCTCTCTCTCTCTCTCTCTCTCTCTCTCTCTCTCTCTCTACTTCTTTTCCTCCTTACGCCCCCCGTCCCCCACTTTATTGTCTTTGCCCGTCTCGCTTACCTCTTGATCTTCCACCATCCTGACTGTCTGCCTTTCCTTTTCTATCATCTCATTTCCCTCCAGTCCCCTCTTTCACTACCCACTCATTTTCCTCTCTCCCCCTCACTTCCAGGCCTCTTCATTTCCCTCCCTCCCACTCTCTTCCAATCCTCTTCATTTCCCTCCCTCCCATTCTTCCAGCCCTGATCATTTCCCTCAGTCACTCCCTTTCTCGCTCATTTTCCTCTCTTTCATTCTCTCCTCTTCCTTCCTCATTTCCCCCCCTCGCCTCCTCACCTGTCGTCCACCAGTTCACAACCTCATTAGTCTCCCTGCCTGACCTCCCCCTCCCCCGCCTCTCATCAGCCTCCCACCTCCCAAACAGCTCCCTAGGGGTCGCCTGCCCATCTCCTTCACACACCTGCCCTCCCTCCCTCCCTCGCTCATCATCACTGGGTTACTCATTTTTCTCCCTGTTCTCTCATGCCTGGAGATCATGGACTAAGTTTGCTTAAGTTTGCTTGTTATTTTTGTGTAAGTTTTTTTTTTTCAAGACTGTGTGTGTGTGTGTGTGTGTGTGTGTGTGTGTGTGTGTGTGTGTGTGTGTTGCCGTGGTGGGAGTGGTATAATTCATTGCATGGACTTATTGGTTATCTGGTGTGTAGGTGGCTGAGGGGACGACTGACCCCAGTGATTTATTGTCCTGTGGTCAACTATCTCCCTATGAGGACTTCCTTTCCAGTTGAAAATGGTTATATACAGTATATATATATATATATATATATATATATATATATATATATATATATATATATATCTATATTTATATATATATATTTATTATCATCATCATCATCATCATTATCATCATCATCCACTCCAGCGTTGCCCCACGAGGAGCGTAGGAGTCCGGGGCTTGGCAAGTTGGTCCTGACATTTAAGATGAGAGTGACCAGCCTCACTCATCCCAGAGTGGCATTACGTGAGCAATAAGCCCCAACCATCCCTTGGATATAAAACTACACCAGCTCAATTCGATTGGAGCACCTTACGTACCCACTGAACCACCAGGCGCCATAATTTGGTTATATGGTTACCACCCAGCGTAGTAAATGGTTTCTTGGTGTACAGGAAACCATTAGGTTTGCCACTCAGTGTAGAGTCACCTGTAGACAGAAGGAAGAGGAAAGAATGAAGGAAAGAAAGACAGAAGAGAAAGGAAAGAAAGAAAGACAGAAGACGAAGGAGGGAAAGAAAGAAGGAACTGAGGAAAGGGATATATATATATATATATATATATATATATATATATATATATAGATAGATAGATAGATAGATAGATAGATATAGATATAGATATAATAGGGAAAATAAGAGAGATATCATTCCTAGTGAGTGATGAACAGTGTGGCTTTAGGGGTGTTAGAGGATGTGTGGGTCAAATATTTGCAGTGAGACAGATAGCAGAGAAGGCTTGTGAGAAGGACCATAGGGTGTTTATGGCATTCCTGGATCTGGAAAAAGCACACGACAAAGTGGACAGAGAAGGATTGTGAAAAGTTTAGGGCATGTACGGTGTAGATAGTAAGCCGCTAGGTGCCATCAAGAGTTTTTATGATGGCAGTGAAACATATGTATGGGTTAATGGGCATCTAAGTGAATGGTTCATGATCGGTGTGGGCGTGCGACAAGGTTGTGTGATGTGCCCATAGTTGTTCAATATATATATGGATGGGATGATGAGAGAAGTAAAAACACAAGTAATGGAGAGAGGGATGGCGTTGGTAATGATTGGTGATGGATGGAATACCTCAACTTTGTTGCATGCTGATAATGCAGTACTGCTTGCAAGTACCGGACAAGAACTTGGTAGGCTAGTGCAGAGTTTTGCTGACGTCTGTGAGTGTCATGCCTTGAGAGTAAATGTAGAAAAGAGTAAAGTGATGGTTATTGAGAGAGAAGGTGACTCCTAGTGCGATGTTACAGTGAATGGAGAGAGACTGGAATTGGTGAGAGAGTTCGAATACCTGGGTACGGTGATAGAAAAGAGAGGAAAATGTGCAAAAGAAGTGGAAAGTAGAGTGACACAAGGAAGAAATGTAGCTGGTGCAATGAAGGCCTTGATAAGAAACAGAGGCTTGAGTATTGCAGCTGCACGAGGCTTACTTGAAGGAGTGTTAGTGTCAACTTTAGCGTATGGATGTGAGACTATGATGTGGCATGAAAATGAAAAGTCAAGAGTAAGATCAGTGGAGATTGAACTGCTAAGGAATGTATATGGAGTGCAGAGGGTGGATAGGATACGAAATAATGCGATTCGTGAAAGATATAGAGTGAGGAAGTCGGTGGATACCAGAATCAAAGAGAGTGTACTGAGTTGGTATGGTCATGTGGAGAGAATGGATAACAATAGAGTGGTGAAAAAGGTATATCTGAGCGAATTTGAAGGAGGGAGGAGGTGAGGTAGGCCAAGGAGATGTTAGAGAGATATGGTGGATGAGTGTGTGAGGAAGAGAGGTTTGGAAGTCAGTGAGGCTAGGGAAATGACAAGAGATCGAGCTGGCTAGATGAATGTTGTGAGAAGTGCATGATCAGGGATTTGGCACCCCTTTTTAACGTGGCAGCGTCCAGATTGACTCAATCGGATACGTGTATGTGAAGCTGCAGAACGTGGTGAATGTTTTTGGCGTATCCGATAGAGCCAGGATTCGGGGGGCTTGAATGATGAGTGAATGGAAGCGTGGCCAATTGGATTGGGCAAATTTGGGTTGTATGGACATTGCTACTCCTCACCCTGCCCTAGGTTCGGTAAGGAGGTCCGGATGGTAATGATGATATATATGCAGTATATATAAATATATATATATATATATATATATATATATATATATATATATATATATATATATATATATGTATGTATGTATGTATATATATATATATATACATATATATATATATATATATATATATATATTTATTTATTTATTTATTTATTTATTTATTTATTTATATTTATCCATCCATCCGTCCATCATCCAATCCTACATTTCCCCATGAGGAGCGTAGGAGCCCGGGGTTAGGCAGTTGGTCCCGACATTTAAGATGAGAGTGACCAGCCTCACTCATCCCCGAGTGGCATTACATGAGCAATCAAACCCAACCATCTCTTGGATATAAGCCTTCACCGGCTTAATCCAATTGGAGCGCAATAATTACCCACTAAACCACCAGGCGTCAAAATTTGGTTATATGGTTACCACCCAGCGTAGTAAATGGTTTCCTGGTGTACAGGAAACCATTTGGCTTGTCACTCAGTGTAGAGTCACCCACAGGCTGAAGGAAGTGGAGAGAATGAAGGAAAGAAAGACAGAAGAGGGAGTGTAAAGACACCCATGGGCAGAAGGACAAGGAATGAATGAAGGAAAGAAAGACAGAAGAGAATGGAAGGAAAGAAGGATGGAGAGGAAAGGGCAGACACCCGAGAGCAGCACTACATCGAGTGAGTGGATGGTATATATATATATATATATATATATATATATATATATATATATATGACAGACAGACGTGTTCTGAGGATTAGTTTGAGGCCTGGTTAATAAAAGTTGTGTTCATGCAATGCATCAGAATTTACATAGGAAAATATCGATAATAAAGTGTAATCATAATAGCTAGGGAAAAACTGACAGACACAGAGGTCGGCGAAAGTTTGCAGCCTACTAACACAGGCGACAATGCATGCATGTCCCCGCCTGGGTGTGGCTTGCCTGTTACATATAAGAGGCTGGGCTCGACATTTGACACACAACAGAAGTGGACAGATATCATAAAACTTATTTGATCGCTTCACTTTAAAATTCAATACAGGATTCCAAGCACCCAGTAAAGTTCGCTTTTATTTTGAACAACCTTCAACATCGTTTATGCTATTTACACGTCTAGATTTGAGAACTAGTGAGGTGATGTAACACCTTTTCCAGACGATTTGCACTGTACCGTATTTTACCGGTTAGTAAGCAAGACCTAATTATGCATGTGTGTTTTTATGAAAGAGTAAATTTAAAAAAAAGGTTGACACAAATTGTACACTGGACCACTAATTGCTGTGGATTTAAAAGGATATTTTGGTTACTTCATTTAACAGTTAATTTCTACATAGTGGCACGTTACAAGCAGTCTTCATTAATCACTTCAGCCTGGGGGCGTCATAAATATGTAAATAAATGCGTGAATTAATAGGTAACTACATAAATATATTTTTTTTCTGACTAGCGCTCTGACGAGTATATACTTTTTTTTTTTTTTTTTACGTGTCCGACTCAGGGCAAAGGCTTCAGGACCTATATCTTGGGGGCAGTGACGTATTCCAAGGCCCAGTAGTCCTCCTACACCTCCACATGTCACCACTTCGGCGCTAACACCCACCATCCATATTGAATACATGCTAGGGCTGTCTCATACAGGACTGGTGTATTGGTATTAGCGGGGGTATTTTTGCGACATGTCGGCGTGTCGTCTGGTAGAATGGGAAACTCTGCTTTTTAGGACATTCAAATCCTTAAACTGTTCCTTACCCCAGCCGGGATTCGATCCTGGGTCCATTAGGACTGCAGGCCGCGTCTCTACCGATTCAGCCACCGCCTCCCCCAGAGAATATAGCTGTCGGGTAAGAGGAATTAATATTACTTGTACGATTGTTGTTGCCGGCTGTCAATAGTAACCCTTATTCCGATTACTTTTTTTTTTTTTTAAATACCGCCAGCACTAGGCGATTTCATACAACTTAATGGTAATCTCTCGCAGTGAAGGATCAATTCAGGGAACATATACGCTTATATCTAACCTTTCCATTTCCAACTCTCCCTTACCCTGAATCGACACCACTAATACTCTGAAAAGGTGTCACCACATTAATGAGGTTAAAAAAGCATACAAGGTACTTATTTTGCAAGAAAATTTTAAGGTGAATATATGCAAAATAGAAGCCGTTTACACAGATGTGCAAGGGAACCCCGTAAATCAATGAGAATCCGGACCTAAAACTCCTACGGTGTGTGTGTGTGTGTGTGTGTGTGTGTGTGTGTGTGTGTGTGTGTGTGTGTGTGTGTGTGCTATATATATATTAGAGACAGACAGACAGACAGACAGAGGGAGAGAGAGAGAGAGAGAGAGAGAGAGAGAATAGTCTAAAGCTGAAATGATAAGTTCAGTATGCACTTAAACATTGGTAAACAATTTCCTGACAAAATTATCTCCCAGCTGAAAATAATATCGTCAGGCAAATGCAAGATTGGAAGACAAAAGGTGCTCTGGTACTGAAAGGTATATTTATACATCCTATTAACTACTTAGTGATTAATAAAACAGACTAACTAAGCGGGAAAGCTGGTTATCCACGTATAGATGTGATTGCATTGTGGAGCTCTGAGTAATCCGACCCTCACTCTCATATCTTTCAAATACGTGGAATCCTGATATGCAATAAGTTTTAATCCTACTGTTGCTAATATAACCGCTCGTATACACACACACACGCACACACACACACACACACACACACACACACACACATTCTCTGTCTGTCTGTCTGTCTGTCTGTCTCTCTCTCTCTCTCTCTCTCTCTCTCTCTCTCTCTCTCTCTCTCTCTCTCTCTCTCTCTCTCTCTCTCTCTCATATCCATATTCATACAAGCACATTAACACATATGTAATTATGCAGACATACATCAACACACGCGCATGGATTATTATATAGCCAAACACATTAAACCTAACACTGATGACGTTGCCTTAATTTCATTCTTGACAAGCTCAGAAGTTTCTTTTCACTTTGAGAGATTTGTTATACTGTACACTGTAGAGGTTGCTGAAGAATGCGAGAGACTTTCCCGAGGTCAGTAAGATCGGCAGGTGATAGTAAGTAGGAAAAAGTAAATTAGTTTCTTGTTATGAAGTGGAAGCAGACACATGCATATATGTCGAAAAGCTAATAAATACATGGACATACAAAAACACAGACACTAGAACACAAACGGATGTACAGCAGGAGTCATCGTGTTGTTCTGTGTTGTTTGTAGCTGATAGAATAGTTTTGCCAGTTATAAACTTCCCTATACCAAACAACCACGAAAGGACCAACAGGTCTGTTGCTGTTTGCTTTCCTTTGTACTTCTTTATACACACACACACACACACACACACACACACACACACACACACACACACACACACACATGTATTTATAAAATCATAATAAAAGACAAGACAAACACTTCGGCAGACACCACACGTACACTGCAGCATGCAAGACCATGTTAGTTTGTGGTGTGTGTGTGTGTGTGTGTGTGTGTGTGTGTGTGTGTGTGTGTGTGTGTGTGTGTGTGCGTGCGTGCGTGCGCGTGCGTGCGTGCGTGCGTGCGTGTGTGTGTGTGTGTGTGTGTGTGTGTGTGTGTGTGTGTGTGTGTGTGTGTGTGTGTGTGTGTGTGTGTGTGTGTGTGTGTGTGTGTGTGTGTGTGTGTGTGTGTGAGAGAGAGAGAGAGAGAGAGAGAGAGAGGCAGGTGGGGGGACAATTGTTGATACAGTAAAACACGTTGATTGTGGCCAGTGTATGACATTTGGAATACACCTGTCCATTTGTGTATCGACAGGTTAGGATTCGTAGTCACTGAAATCAAACCTCACTCTCTGTCTCGTTAAACATGTCACGATTAATCTGTTGACTTGGTGGTGGACTCTTTACGTGAATAATTTAGTCCTGCTGCTGCCTCCTATTACGTAGATTAGGATACCTGTCTACTTGTGAGAGATTAATGAAGGCTGTATTAACCCCTAATATTCGAAAGCTCCCTCATGCTTGATATAATTGTCTGCAAATAGTAAAGCAAGATAAAAATAATCATTAGATTACAAGGGTAGAAAAATATTTTTGACATTTTCATTAACAAGAGACTGCTCTTTACGGCAAATATTGAAACAGGCAAATTCCAGCGTATTTTGTGTGTAGCAGTAAATTAAAAATGAAATAAATAAAGCCAGATTAAATTAAGTATGAATATTCCTTTTGTTTCATATTTCAAAATATACGATGAAGAGATGGAAGAATTGCACCCACATTGGACTTTTTTTTTTTAATGAAACACTAATATATATATATATATATATATATATATATATATATATATATATATATATATATATATATATATATATCCTTATTTCAATGGCCTTATATTCTATGGCATTGTGTCGTTGTTTGAAATGCAATAATTTTTCACCAGTCTGATCTGGTATCCAACTATGGGCATAGACTTAAGACCCTATTGCTTGAAGCCCAGCACACGTATGTGGCGCACACAGTCACTTCTTCCCACATCAGCGCTAATACTCGCCGTCAGTACTGACTTCGCGCTACGACTGTCTCGCTCCGATCTCTTTCAGTGATACAAGATTAGTGGGCGTATTTTTTTTTACATATCGGTGGGTTTTGTAAATGATCAGTAAATTTGTATTAATAAAATTTACGTATCAGACAGTTACCTTGGCCAAACATGAGACCGAAATCACGTTCGTTTAGACAGCAGACTAGTAACCTAACAATTTAACTACCACACCACACTCACTCAACTCTCATAATATATGTGACCAAGGAATAGACGAGTATATTAAGTGGATTATATAGATCAGGTCATTTTCATCAAATGTGGGTGTCTTCCAGTCTTTGGTTGTTGGTGGTGCTTTTTCGTTCATTCGAGGTTAACACCACTCGATTTCATTCGGCTAAGATATAGTCCAGTAGTTCTGTCTGTATATCTATAGCCAGACGCCATAATACCGTAAGGAATAGGCAAGACAAATCGCCTTCATGTTACCCTGTACTCTGTCATTTAATTTCCCTCTTCAACTCACACACCTCCTCTCATATACCCGTACCCCAGGATTTATAGACTTGAAAACAATTTTGAGTAATTTTTTCGCTGCTGTTCGTGTGCATAGGAATTTGTTTTGGCCAAGACCAGACGATTTTGTTCAGCTCAGAGATATCACTGTCCCAACAGGAAAAAAGTGAAATTACTAGATTAGCAAAAATGTCACAGTCACTTACAAAACACCATAGCCAAGCCTAAGAGACACAGAATCTTAGTCCTTTCGTGAAAAGGGCTTTACCAGGGTTGATTGAATGCGTTTGACGGTGGTGGTGGTGGTGGTGGTGGTGGTGCTGCTGCTGCTGCTGCTGCTGAAAGTGAGTCATGGAAACCTGAAAGTGTTAGTACTGGTAACATTAACTAACAGTGAGGAAAGCTCTTCCATTTTATTCCAGCGCCAGACGTTTATACATTAGCTGAAAATGCTTCTTGATTCCTGGACGTATTATAAAACCTGGCCTTGGCATCTTGGACTCTAATCATCATCATCATCATCATCATCATCGTCCTGGCTCCATTTTCCACTATTTTGAATTGGGTGGAGGGGAAACTGAAGTATCATGAAAGTACAAAAGCAGGACAAACTCTCAACAGTGCCCTGTGAAATGGACGCCGAGACAATCATGCCATATGTGGTTTTCAGTCTTCAGAGGCTTTTTACTGGAATATTATGTTGATATAAGATGTAACGCAGAACAAAGATTTCGGAAACAATCAGAAAACATTTCATTTAAACTTTCTCTCTCTCTCTCTCTCTCTCTCTCTCTCTCTCTCTCTCTCTCTCTCTCTCTCTCTCTCTCTCACACACACACACACACACACACACACACACACACACACACACACACACACACACACAGTCCATTTGCTGATTATAAAGAACGCATTTAATCTGCCTCAGTTACGCTCTTTTCCGTGTCCTCATTCATTTTTTTCATCTCATCTATTTTTCGGCCTCCCTGTAATTCAGTGAGGCTTTACAACTAACATAAAGAGTAAGGTTAAGTCTGTTAGTGATCGTATGGGAATATCGTTTTGTTAGGGTAAAACACACACACACACACACACACACACACACACACACACACACACGCAGATGTCTTGCTATAGATAAATATATTGCCTTTCTACGAGTATTTATTGTCGGCCGAAACAAATAGGACGCAATCTTTCCTGGAGACAACCACCAGTTCAGTGAAAACAATACGTATTTGGCTTTTAGTATTCGTCTTGTGTAATATATAAAATTAAAAATAAGTACAGAGCCTTCTGCATCTGTAATAAGTACCACAAGATTATTCCATTCACTCCATTGTTTCTTTTTTTTTTCTTTTTTTGCTTTTTTATTCATGCATCCTCGCTTGCTTACAATAACTTTAAGAAATTATTTTGAAACTGAAGGGATTATACACAGCGTTAATAACTTCTTCATTTAATGAGCAATCATAAACTGAACACTTCCTCTGGTACCCGTAAGAATAGAGCAAACACAACGTTCTCCGGTAGAAAATGTTACTCATACACAAATTTTATCGTTCCTTTTTTGCACACCGAGAGTATGGAAGCTCTCGACACAGCCGTTTAACATTCTACATGGCATGACACAAAGCTGTCAGTGTTGGATTCTAAGCTCGAGGACGCCAGATGACACCATTTATATGTGTGTGTGTTTCTATCACAGGATCACTCTACTGGTCTTGGGAAATCCTCTACAAGTAAATAATAATAATAATAATAATAATAATAGAAATAAATAAAATAAGAGGAGGGAGAGGGGGAAGCAGCAGCAATCTGTATATACCCCTGGCAGGAAAGGTCTACCCAGTGTTAGTCAGATGGCAGGATGAATGGAAAGGAAAATATCTCCGACGGCAGGGGTAAATGACAAACAAGACATTCTGCTCTCCACAAAATCCATCACCGGACCTGCCCTGCCAAGATTCCTGGCCGTGTCCCAGATTTAGGTTAATTATCATCATCATCGTCGTCATACTCATCATCAGTATCGTCATAATCATCATCATCATCATCATCATCATCATCATCACTGTCGCCATCTCCATCATCTTTGTATTCATTTAAGTTCGCTCGAAACAATATGATTCCTGGATGTATAATCACGCCTTGTATTATGCCTCGAGGACATTGCTCGTCAATGGCAAAAATCGTCTAGATTGACTATCAGCAGCATCAGTACTCTTCTGAATAAAATCATCCAGAGTCCGCAAGAATACAACATTTTTAGTTTTCCTTCACTGTGAAAGCGTTAAGATATTATTACTAATAATTCGTTCAGCGTTTTTTTTTTTTTTTAAGTGTCTGGATTTAGTGAGGATATGATCAGAAAGACTTTGTTAATTAATTCCAAAAATACGATAACTTATTTTCCACTATAATCAGGCATTAATCAGAAAATTTTATTCAGCTTTTGGAAAGACACCTTGTAGTGAAAGGGTTATTGAAAATTATATCTTTCCTCCAGCTTGTTAACGTTTCTTTAAGCTGAGTTAAAATCGTCTAAATATAGTAAGCAAGAATGAAAGTCAGTCATCGTGCTGAAGAGGTTCAAGCAGAATACCAGCATCAATAGTCCAGTCTCTCTTCCGTTCCTCATACTGTCAGTCCTTATTCTCTCTCTCTCTCTCTCTCTCTCTCTCTCTCTCTCTCTCTCTCTCTCTCTCTCTCTCTCTCTCTCTCTCTCTCTCTCTCTCTCTCTCTCTCTCTCTCTCTCTCTCTCTCTCTCTCTCTCTCTCTCTCTCTCTCTCTCTCTCTCTCTCTCTCTCTCTCTCTCTCTCTCTCTCTCTCTCAGATGTCTTGCTGCAGATAAATAAATTGCCATCCTACGGGTATTATTTGTCGCCCGATACAAATAGGACGCAATCTTTCCCGGCGGCAACCACCAGTTCAGTGAAAACAATACGTAATTGGCTCTTAGTATTCGTCTTGTATAGTAAATAAAATTGAAAATAAATACAGAGCCGTCTGCATCTGTAGTAAGTATTACAAGATTACTCCATTTAGTCCGATTATGTTTTGTTTTTATATTCATGTATCCTTACTTAACTACATTAACTTTAAAAAAATATTATGAAACTGAAGGGATCATACACAGCGTTAATAACTTCTTCATTTAATGAGCAATCATAAACTTCATAATTCCTCTGGTACCTGCAAGAACAAAGCAAAAACAACGTTCTCTGATACAAAAGGTTACACATACATACACTTTCTCATTCTTTTTTTGTACCCCAAAAATATGGAAGCTCTTGACACAATCGTTTAACATTCTACAAGGGATGGCACAAAACTGTCAGTGTTGGATTCTAAGCTCAAGGACGCGAGAGAACATCACTTACATTTTGTCTTGCCGTCACAGGACCACTTTATTGGACTTAGGAAATCCTCTATAATTAAAAACGGTAATAATAAAAATAAATAAATAAGAGGGGAGGGGGAGCAGCAGCAATCATCTGTATATACCCCTATTAGGAAAGGTCTACCAAGAGTTTGAGTCAGATGGCAGGAAGAACGGAGAGAAAAAAATCATCTCTAACGGCAGGGGTAAATCACAAACAAGACATTCGACTCTCCACAAAATCCATCACATGACCTGCTCTCTCAAGATTCCTCGCCGTGTCCCAGATATAAGTTCATCATCATCATCAGAAGTGAAGTTTAAAATAAATGAAGTAGGAAAGGTGCTGGGAGGAATGAAAAAAGTGTTTAAATGTCGTTCGCTTAGAATGGATGTAAAGAGAAGGCTGTATGAGGGTGTTGTGGTACCGACTGCATTATATGGGGCTGAAACATGGAATGTGGGTGTAGCAGAGAGGAAAAGTTTGAATGTAATGGAGATGAGATGTCTGAGGAGTATGTGTGGAGTGACGCGTATGGATCGAGTGCGAAATGATGAAGTGCGAAGGAGAACTGGAGTTGTTCGGGAGATGGCTGGTAGAGTTGAGCAGAGGGTGTTGCAATGGTTTGGGCATATGGAGAGAATGGATAATGAACGATTGGTGAAAAAGATAACTAGATCTGATGTGAGAGGTGTAAGGCTGAGAGGGAGACCACGAATAGGATGGATGGACAGTGTGAAGAGAGCACTGGATGCGAGAGGGATGTCTGTTGAGCAAGGAAGAGTGGCTGTGCGTGACAGAAATAAATGGAGAGAAATTGTGAATGAATAAGTGATGACGCAGCCCTGAGGGGATATTCTCCCGCATTGGTCTGATCAGCTAGTCAGGTCAGGTGCGGGTAAGGGGATGGGTCTGTTATGATGTGGCAGGGGTAAACCAGTTCTGCTGTCGGGCCCTGCTGCGGATGTCACTGATTGCATTGCGCAGTTGACCCTTGTGCGGTGTGATGCGGTGAGGATCTGTCCGTTCTCCCCTTTGGGGCTAAGATGCGAATGAATGTGTTTGAATGGATGAGTAAATGGAGAGTGAGTCGTCCTGTCTCGGCTACCTCCCTTTCCTTGGGGGAAGCAGCCTAGGTATATAGATAGATAGATAGATCATCATCATCATCATCATCGTCATCATCATCATCATTATCATCGTCATCACCATCGTCTTTTTGTTCATGTAAGCTCACTCAAAACAATATGATTCCTGGATGTATAATCACGCCTTGTATTATGCCATGAGAACATTGCTCGTCAGTGGCAAAAATTTTCTAAATTGACTATCAGCTGTGGCAGTATTCTTTTCTGAGCAAAATCATCCGGAGTGTATCTGAATACCTTTTTTTATTTTATTTTATCATCATTGTGAAAGCGTTAAGATATTATTAATTCCTTCAGCTTTTTTTTTTTTATTGTCTGGATTTAGTGAGAATATGATCAGAATGACTGTGTTAATTAATTCCAACAATGCGATAATTATTTTTCACTTTAATCAGGCAAGAGTCAGAAAATTTTATTCAGCTTTGTAAAGACACCTAGTAGTGAAAGGGTTGTTGAAGACCATATCTATCCTCCAGCTTTTAAACGTTTCGTTAAGCTGAGTTATAATCGTCTAAATATAGTAAGAATGAAAGTCAGTAATCGTGATGAAGATGTTCAAGCTTTTTTAATAGCAGAACAGAGGAAGGAAAAACAAATGAACAAAAAAAAAATCCATACACCAGACTATCGGTGTCCTCCATGCATAAAAAATCTGTAACAGTTGGACTTGAACAGCTTTGGGTTGAAGTTTAGGGGGAAACAATTCTGGGGAAGCGAATTCCAAAGAGATGAAGTTCGGGGAATAAAAGATTTCTAATGGGCAGAAGTTCTGCAACATGGCACTGTGACATTCCAGTCATGAGCGCTACCAGATGCCCGTGTAGCACAGGGGTGGCACAATGGATGCAACTTCATCTGTCCATTTGCCATAAAAGTACCTGTAAAATAATGCAAGTGAGGCAACATTCCTTCTTACCTGTAGGGGAGGTAGTTTATTTGTAATTACTGGGTTTTTTAATAATTCTAACATCGTTGTTCTAAATTTTGTCTAGTTGCATTAGTGCAACCTCCCCACATCCACTCCACAAGGGTGAACAATATTCAAGCTGAAAGCGCACATGACTCTTACGAACTGTAGCCAATTGCTCGTCAGTGAAGAAGTTTCTTTGAAGCGGTTTTAGCAAGTGATCTTACATGAGAGGTCCAGCTGAGGTCACTGTTAAGTGAAACAATGAGAATTTCAATACTTTTAGAGACAGGAATATTAGTAGCATTGAAGGTAATATAGGAATCTGGCATTATCTCTCTGTTAATAAATTGTATACATTTGGTTTTACTAGCATTAAATAAGACAAGGTTATTTTGTTCCTGCATCAAGAGTCCAGTCTCTCTTCCCCTCCTCACGCTCAGTCCTTATTCTCTCTCTCTCTCTCTCTCTCTCTCTCTCTCTCTATCACCCAGGCCGTAACTCGTCTGAAGTGTGGGAGGCAATTTCTCTGCACGTGGACGAAATTGGTGTACCAGTCAAGGGGGGGAAGGGAGGGGAGTGAAGTATGGGGTGAAAAAGGGAGAGAGTGAAGGATAGGAGAGGGACAGGTAGCAAAACTAGAGCTTGAAGGAAGAGATCAAGGAATAGAGAGAGAGACTGAAAAATGGAGAGGGGAGGGTAGAGGGAGAGAGATTTGGGGAAGGGAGGGAGAAAGGAGTGAAATAAAGGAAGAAAAGTTGATGAAAGTGAAGTATCGGGGTGAGAAAGAGAGAGAGAAGGAGAGGTGGAAAGGCAAGTAAATTATTAGTGAGTGGTAGGGAGGAAATGGTGGAACAGGTAGGGAGGCAGAAATGGAGAGGTAGAGATGGGAAGGAAAGAGACTGAAGGGATAGGGAGGGAAGTGAGGTTTAATGGAAAGAAGGGAAGGGAGAGAAAGATAAAGACTAAAGAGAAAGCCTGAAACATGGAAGTGATGGAGTAGAGGGAGAAGTGGAAGGAATGTGAGTGAAGAGTGAAGTATTAGGAAAAAGGGTAGGAGAGAGAGAGGGAGAGAAGCAAGGCATAAAGGGGAGGAGGATAGGGAAAAAGTAGTGAAAAGAAAGATGAAAGGGAGAGGAAGGGAACTGCAGTATGGAGGAGAGAAAACTAGAGGGGATGTAGTCAGTGGAGAGATTGAAGGGGAGAGGCTGAGGGGGCATGTCAGTGGTTAGATTTTGGCACTGGGCTCACGTTTCGGGGTACGCTCAAGAGTGGGTTCGAGCGCAGCTGATTGACACTGAGTTTGTGGGGTGGACCCTAACCGGTTAATGCCCATCAGTACCGTCCTATATACGCAAACTCACACCATACCGCTGTCTGTTATCACCATCTTCTGTGTAACCATCCTTGCTACCACTGTCTGTCTGTTACCACTGTCTTCTGTTTCACCGTCTGTGTCTTGTATCTGTCCTGCACTACAGTGGCAATTCTAGGATTTTTTCAGGTGAGAAAGTGGGGTAGCCTCAGAATTTCCCAAATAGTGTAACTTAGGAAGCATCTGGGAGCCGGTATACTGTCTAGCTCCATCCTTGCTGATCCGTTTTGTCTGTGCATTGCTATATTGACATGAGTGCTGTTCCCCTGACTTTGATCCTGAGTCCTAACTGTTTGACCTTGACTATTAGCCCCTTGACCTTGAGTTTCAGTTCCATAACTATCAGACTTACAATATCAGCACTTGATCTCGTAAGTCTGTGAGGTTATGTTTAAATGATAAATATGTTTTGAAGCCCCTTTCCTGCTTTTATTATGCCTCATGTTAATTGAGTTCTGACTATTTGAGAGTTTAGCAGTGTACCCGTTATAAATATTTTGCTGCATTGTAGGAGAAACACAAAGAAAGACAGAGACAGAGACAGACAGACAGACAGAAACAGAAAAATGGTGGAACACGAGAGGGAGGAACACAAGAGGGAGATCCTGACAAAAGGAAGGAGAAAGTGAGGAAATAAATAGAGGCTTGAGAAGCTTGACGCAAATTTATCTCCTTTAGTTCGATAACTTTTTTTCTTGCTAATATCGGATCATTTTATTCAGCTCAGAGGAAGCTGTCGTAGTGAAGGGGTTACAGACTGTCTCTATTAACCCTTTCAATACGATGTCTGTTTTATATGTGTTCTTGCTGCCACCAGACGATTTGCTTAGCTCAGGGGAAACATGTCGTTGTGAAAGGGATCGAGGCAATCTCCTTAGGTCCATCAGTGTTATGACGTCAATTACCAGTGCCCTTGCTACAACCAGACGATTTTTTACCCACCTCAGGGATTACCTTTTTGCAATGGCTGCGGTCTCCTTTAACGTCTTCAGTACGCCGGCATCTTGGTTGTAATATATTCTAGCTACAACCAGGCGATCTTAATCAGCTCGGTAGATCCCTAAGTAGGACCTTAAGTAGGATAACCTCCTCCCCTTTCTTACCCATTCTTGTTGCCACCAGACGATTTTACGTAGCTTAGTTCCGGAGAGACATTCGTAGTGAAGAGGTTGATTGACACTGGATGCACCCCTTCAGTAAAAGAGGCCCTTCCTAAGCTGAAGAAAATCGTCTGTTGGCAGCATCAATAGGCAAAATGTGTATGTATTCGTGGTGTTGTTGGGACCGATTTGCACATGCCTGACGTGGCCGGAGAACCCAACCATACACTTTATATGACGTCATCGTAGTGTAAAGGCTGAGACGCACCTACACCTTTACTAACAGGTACAGTCAACAGCAAAAGTCTTGTCACCGCTCCTGCTTCTTTTTTCCATGGTCTATGAAAACTAGTTTGGTGAATCCGCAGCAGCCGCGACACATGACTATGATTTATGCCCCCCACCACCTCCCAAAAACAAATCATTTTCGGTTGCTGTGGAATAAACTTTCTAATCTTCAAAGCCCTTGGAGAGAAAAACAGGAGAGGCGACAAGCATTTCGATGCTGACATTACTTTTAAGCCCACCGCCTCCATCCCGAAAAATATCGATGACAAGATTTATGGATAAGAGGCATCACAGCTCACAAAAGATTATATTAGATGCTCTGCTAATCACTTCACCACGAGATTTCTTCTGTATTCCCATATCTAATCATCTGTCGGTGGCAATAATAAGATATAAATTGTGTCGTCGTATTCGAAAAAAGGATAAAAGACACTTCTCAATCTCTTCACTATGATGCTTTTCTTCAACCGAACAACATCGTGCATACGTTGTAGAAATCAAGTATAGTGTCATCGTACTGAAGGCATGAAAGTAAGAACATGAAGAATCAAGGAGAGCGAGAGAGAGAGAGAGAGAGAGACAGAGAGAGAGACAGAGAAAGACAGACAGAGACAGAGACAGAGACAGAGAGGCTCAACACAATCCCTCAGTGTCTTTTTAGTGACATTGACCTCCCTGCATCTCTCTCTCTCTCTCTCTCTCTCTCTCTCTCTCTCTCTCTCTCTCTCTCTGTATATACAGCATATATAGATAGATAGATAGATACATAGATACATATATATATATATATATATATATATATATATATATATATATATATATATATATATATATACTACGTGAGCAATAAACCCCAACATATATCTAGATATCTAGATAGATAAATAGGTAGATAGAGATAGAGATATAGATAGATAGATAGATAGACAGATAGATAGATAGATAGATGTAAATATATATATATATATATATATATATATATATATATATATATATATATATATATATATATATAATTGATGTCAGTACGGCAATCCCTTGCATTTACATTGACGCGCGACTCCACCATCGCCGTCATCAGCACCGTCATCATCATCATCATCAGCAGCAGCAGCACCAGCAGCAGCATAAACTATTTTTCATGTACACACAGGTTGAGAAGATCTGGGATCATATTCTTGTAGTCTTGTGAGACTCCCTAAACACCAGTCCCTTGCCTGTTTATAGTGCATATCAAACATTTTGTTTTACGTTATATTGTACACACTTCTTAATAATGACGTGGTTTGCACACATAACACGCATTAGAATATTAAAGTGCCTTATGTAGAATAACAACTATACTTCCTTTACTTTAACTTGGCTCAGGTATATATTCCTTTTGCAGCTCAGTTCTCGTACGTCAGTGACAGAAAACGACAGTACTAAGCTTTGTATCCGTTCCAAATCACTTCTTTTTTACTAACATCATATTCGAGTCTTAGTATCATGTTATAGTTCAGAATTCAAGGTGGACAGATGACAGTTTTCTGCTAAGTTAGTATAAAATTTGTGCAGTAAGAAAGTTGCAAGGAAGCCTTCTAACACTACAAGAATTTGCCTCACTATGTCTTAACGCTCTGTGTACATGACAAATTAGGTCAGACTGCTCATGGTGATGATGATGATGATGATGATGATGATGATGAGGGGGGCTAATGGTTGTGGTGATGATGATGGTGATGCTAATAACAACAGTGATTACGATTAGTGATGATGATGATGCTGATGATGATGCTGATGATGATGATGATGATGGTATTTGATAATGATGGTGGTGGTGGTCGGTGTTGAGCACTGGTTCTCAACCTGGGGGCACGTTCCCCAAGGGGGGCATGAGCAATTTCCAAGCGGGGCGTGAGGACTCACAGAAAAAATGAGTGGCTTGAATAAGTCTGTGTGTGTGTGTGTGTGTGTGTGTGTGTGTGTGTGTGTGTGTGTGTGTGTGTGTGTGTGTGTGTGTGTGTGTGTGTGTGTGTGTGTGTGAGAGAGAGAGAGAGAGAGAGAGAGAAAGACACACACACACACACACACACACACACACACACACAATGAACTCTGTTTTAGCCTTCAAAAAATATTTTTCCTTGTATCCTTGTAATAAGTGTGTTTCCTTCATGTCTCTCATCTGGTCGCCTTTTTTTTTTCTTTTTTTGTCTGTAATCTGGTCGTTTCGAGAGAAAATTAAAGATACCAATAGATCTTATACAGCATTGCAAGGCAAACCAAACCCAAGCTAAAATATACACGTCCCTCAACTTTCCTCTATTCCTCGGAAAAGGGGATAGTGAACTGCATGAGAAGGGCTAATGCAGCCTGCATACTGCTGGGTTAACGCCCAGCTGAACATGCGCCAAAAATAATAATTCTGGAACAAGTTTTCAGAGCCAGATGATGTCAGGAAGCAGAGGTGGGGGGTTGGGGAATACGTTGAGCATAGCTGGAGGGGGGGGGGTGAATATGTGAACCAAGCATAAGGGGGACGCGACCCAGAAAAGGTTGAGAACCGGTGTTGTAAAGTGATGATGGCGATGGTAATGAGAACAATAATGACAATGACGATAACGATGACATTGATCAGTGATGGTGATGGTGGTGGTGGTGATAGCGCTGTTGCCTATCCTTCATCATCTCGTGCACTTCCTACCAATTGATCCTGCCCCGTGCACCCTTACCGTTCCGAATCTCATGAATGTTATTGGCAGCGCAAAAGAGGGAGGGATATCGAGGTTATCACTCACGCCCGATCATTTGGCCGTTAAACCCTCCACCTATGCTCCATATTACCTCTAAAAATAGCCCTCCCGTCACCAGACATACTGTAGCTGTACACACTGTGATAATGATAAAAACCTGTTTCGCTATCAATACAATATGTTGGTCTGCCTGGAAAACCACAGTTTTCACCATGATTTCAGTTGTTAAGTGGATGACCTTGTATGTGCCTAATAGGATAATGGGTTTCTAGTCAGTTGCTAGCTACACATTTAGAAATTTTCATAGTCAAAGTTTGTAGTGTTATAATTTGCTTTGGTTTACTTGATTATTTAAATAACGGATAAGTAATGGGGAGGGTAAAGTTGTATTTGCAGTCTCGAAGCTCACACACGTTTTCATGGCACCTCGTAAGGCTTCTTGCGCACCAGTGGATACGTGGTACCTCCCTTCTGATAACTTAGACCCAGATCTTTTTGTTTGTTTGGTTGGTTGGTTTGTGCTTTCGAGACATGTATCGCAAATGTTAAACTTTCCCAGTTACAATCCTTCCTCGCCATTTGCTGTAGAAGCCTCAGGTAGCGATTGGGGTGGGGGAGGGACACTCTTGCTTCCACTCACTTTATTCGTTTTTCAAGACACTGAGGGAAAACGTTGATAACATTCATCCCACCCCCTCGCCCAGGATTCATAAAAGACCACTACACGCAGGGAATACGTGGCTGACATTTCCTCTCCCCCTTTCTCTTTCATAAAACGTCGTCTACAAAAGTTGCTAACGATTCCCCCACAGGTGATCCATCTCACCGCGGCGCAGTAATTAGTGGGACAAGCACCACCACCACCACCACCATCACCGCTGCCACTATTGCCACCATTGCCACCACAACCATCACCGCTGCCACCATTGCCTCCACTGCCACTACCACCATCACCACAATCGACTGCCACGCTTACCATCACCACCGTCGGCTGCCACAATCACCATCAAAACCAACACCACTATCACCACCACCATCATCATCATCATCGTCGTCGTCGCCACCACCATCACCACCACTGCATCCACACCACACCACACCACCACACGCCTGACGGGAATCAATTACTGGCGTGGGGAGGCCACTGGAATTTAATATATGCAGGCTCATCACTCAGGGCATTGAGGGGAAAAAAGACTGGACAAGACGACGGCCATTAGAGAGAGAGAGAGAAAGAGAGAGAGAGAGAGAGAGAGAGAGAGAGAGAGAGAGAGAGAGAGAGAGGAATGGGAAAAAGGTGACTGTAGTGAAAAAGAAGAGAGCGAGAAGAGGACAAAGTAACAAATGAGGAGGAGGGAAAAGATGATAAGCAGGAAAAATAAAAGGAGGAGAGGCAGACCCGGGCTACACACCCTCCATCCCTCAAGTCAACCCTCAATTTCTTCGTAATCTGGGTGAGGTCGCTCGTCTCCGTAATCGTTTCTCTGCCAAGACGTATTTTTGTTATTGTTCATGCCGTTACCAGGCGGTTGTATTCTGCCTTGGCGAGTGAAGGGATCAATGAAAACTGTTATGTAACCCGTCAAGAAACAGAAAGAATAAATACAAATCATCTTTCCAGGATGAATCCATTATCTTAGTCAGTACGATGACGTTTTACTTAATATTGCAACTTGCAATATTCATGTATAGCGTAGGACTGATTTTTCGAACTTGAGGGCTTAGACGCAGCCTTTATTTATTCTTTTGTTCTAAAAGGGAGCTTCTCTAAGCTGATCAAGAGCGTCTGGTAGCAGCAATGAATTGGTAAAAATGACGTCCTCTGGCTGAAAAGATTAAGGATTCTAGGTATTAGCAGTTTCAGTAAGATATTCTAACCACCATATCTTATTATCACAAATTCCTGACGATGTTATTCATGAAATAGAAATTCAACTTAGTCAAGTGGTTAAGAACATGCTCTGTATCCAACTTACTGAGGTGGTAGACATTGCATTTCTTGCTCGAAGTTGGTTCATTCCTGATGATATTAACTTGCAGAGAGAAAGTCGACGCCGACGCAGAGCTGAAACGCAAAATATAAATAGATAGTTAGGTAGATAGATATTGATACAGATATAGATGTAGATATAGATAGATATAGATATAGATGGAGATATAGATAGATAGATATAGATGTAGATATGTAGATAGATAGAGAGATAGAGGTAGATATAGATAGAAACATATATAGATATACAGTAGATATTGATATACATATATAGATATAGATATAGATATTGATATAGACTTATAGCGTGAATTTACGAAGCCCCTTAGCACTCTTTCTTACCAGATTATTTTTGCGTATAGAATGTTAATACTTTTTTGTATGTTACAGATTCAGGATATGTCCAACCATCCATCATCTAATCCTACGTTGCCCCATGAGGAGCGTAGGAGCCTGGGGCTAGGAATGTTGGTCCTGGCATTTAAGATGAGAGTGACCAGCCTCACTCATCCTTGAGTGATATTACGTGAGCAATAAACCCCAATTACCCCTTGGATATAAACCTTCACCGGCTCAATCCGATTGGAGCACCTTTATTACCCACTAAACCACCAGGAGCCAAAATTTGGTTATATGGTTACCACGCAGCGTAGTAAATGGTTTCCTGGTGTACAGGAAACCATTTGGCTTGTCACTCAGTGGAGAGTCACCCACAGGCAGAAGGAAGAGGAAAGAATGAAGGAAAGAAAGACACAAGAGGATGGATGGAAAGAAGGATGGAGGAGAGGAAAGGGCAGACACCCGAGAGCAGCACTACATCAAGTGAGTAGATGGTGAGCTCCCCCACCTACCACACTTCAAGATATGTACTTATTTAAAAAAAAAATACATATACTAGTAATGTACAGGAGAAAGTACGGAGCAAGACGCTAAGTTTCAAAGAGAATGTGCTAGAAAGCCTCCAGTTTCACTACATTACTGACCTCTGAATCCTACGTTTTTCCCTTCCCTACCCTCGCTTCCTTCCTCCCTCCCTCTTCATTATCCTTTGCTTTTCACCTCCCTTTGCCTCCAATCCCCTGTCGTTCCCCTCCCTGCCTACATCCTTCTTCCTAGCCACTCTTCTCCTCCACGTTTATCTTCCTCTTCTCTTTTCCCATCTGTCGCCTAACCCAGCATTATCCACACCATTTCCCTTCTTACGCCACCTTCTTCTTCTTCTTTCCTTACCTCCTCCTCTTCCGTCTTATTCCATTTTTTTCTCCTTTCCGCACCATATCTGCTCTCCCCCAGAGGAATAAATATTTCCCCTCTCCTCTTCCGCCCTCTTCCTCTCTCTCCCCCTCCTTCTGTCTCTCACCTTTTCCTTCCCATTCCAGTCTTCACCATACCTTTCCACCCACCTCTTCCCCTCTCTCTTTCTCCTCCTTAGTACTCTCCTTTCTATTCCTACCTCTCCTTCACCTTTCCCCTGTTGTTAACTTTCCTTCCCCTTCTTCTTTTTCTCTTCCTGCCTCTACGCACCCCACCCT